>NC_071277.1:10175000-10187500 GCF_023375685.1 Ictalurus furcatus | reverse complement strand
AACCATGGTGATTATCTTCTCCTGGTGTTCAGATGTTTGATATGAACATTAACTGAAGCTGTCTGTATCTGCATGTTTTTACACACTGTGTATGACACATGATCGGTTGATTGAATAATTGCATCAAGGTACAGGTGTACTAGTGTTCCTAACAAAGTGGGCAGAGAGTGTGGGCATCTTCCTCTTTCTAGCAAAAGGCCACATACAAATTCTCCAATGTTCCTCTGTCTTAAACAAATAAGCACAAACAGACAAGATCCACACATACACACATACATGCACACATACATACTCACACACACTCACACACACTCACACACATGCACATGCACACACATGCACACACACGCACACACACGCAGACACATGCACACACATTCACACACACTCACACACACATGCAAACACACACTCACACACACTCACACACATGCACACACACTCATACACACTCATATAAACACACACACACACACACGCACACATGCACACACATGCACACATTCATATCCACACACACACTCACACGCACACACGCACACACTCACACACTCACACACTCACACTCTCATACACACACACGCACACGCTCTCACACGCACACGCACACACACACTGTGTGTGTCTGTGTGTGACACACCTGGTTGTTTCTGTCGGGGTTTGGGCAGGTTGGTGACGCAGGTGTGAGGACACATGAGTACATTACAGGGATGCAGAGAACCTTCCAGAAACAGCTGCTTGGTCTCAGACAGGTGGATTCCTCCCAGCGGCGTCTTGGGCAGTGTGTTCGCAGGAACCAGTGCCAAACAGAACACACCTACGTTGTGGATACTATCTATGGCCTACAAACACACACAGAACCGTGTCACACACAGAACCATGTCACACACAGAACCGTGTCACACACATGAAAACACAAACATGGCACAATGAGAGGGTCTGCGGAGAACCACCTGCAGTGAGCAAATTAATTTGCCACAGTGTGTGACCTTTAACTGTGCAAATTACATACATGGACCCACACACACACACACACACTCTCTCACTCACACACACACATACACATACACACACACGCACACACAAACATATACATATACATTCCAAACAAACAAGCAGTGTGTCATTTTAAAACTCAAATCAAGTTCAATTTCTGCATGAAAAAAAAGATTAATAAAAAACGTCACATTCACGTCACACACACACAGTTTTTGTCTTTTGTTGGTGCTAAATACGTTCCAAAAGCTGACAATGTAGAACATAATAGAACTTAATCCCAAATGTGGAAGAATGTACATATCTAGGGTTCCGCTGTTCTCCACATAAATATTTCAGTATATATGACTAATCACTCTGATTAAAATAATAATAAACTAATCTCATTTGTTCAGTTGTAATTAGCAGAAAGTCCAAAAACCAGATTAAAGGAATAAATCAGTTTCGCAGTGCTGTATGAAAAGAGCCACTGTTTCACTGTAAAGTTCCTCCAGGTTTAATAAGAGATAACCACATGATAGTATAGAACCGGGCCACAGAACCGGGAGACAGTTGAGCAGTAGAACAGGAACGCAGTGTGAGAGTGTGAGTTCTGTTACACACCTGCAGCACTCGACTCATCCACTGGAAACTGTCCTCCTCTGTGGAGTCGGGTCTCTGTTCCGCCACCACCACGATCCGCTCGTCATGTAGAACTGTCACAGAGAACACAGCTATCCTGCAGGAACACACAATTACACACACACTTTATATTTACACACACAAACTTCACATCAACACAAACACACTTCATATTTGCCACATACACACACACTGCTTTGTTGTGTAAGAGACCCTGAATAATTAATTAATATATAATATAATATAATACAATACATTAGGACTGTAAAGAAAATCACACTATGTATAAAAATGTTAATATTAGTGTCTGTGGTTTGTGTGTGTGTGTGTGTGTGTGTGTGTGTGTGTTTCAGACACTCCTCCCTCCCTCACCTGCCTCTGTACACAAACTTCATGGGTTCTACAGCGAGTGCTGTGGCCACAATGTCATCAGCGTTGTGTCTCCGGCCACTGACCACCATCAGACCATCCATCTTGCCAGCAATGAACACCAGACCCCCGGGACCCACGAAGCCCAGCAGCCCGGTCCGCGTGAATGGGTATTCACTGATCAGAGCTCCTGAGCTGCTCATAGGAAAAACCTGATAGCAGAACCGAGTAGAACCAACACAGAAGCAATAACATGAATTTAAACATGTAGAACCTAAACCTGTGTGTATTTGTGTGTGTGTGTGTTGAACAGAACCTCAAAGGTGTTCTTGGTCATCCCAGACAGACCGTAGTACGACGTTCCCGTGGCGATAGAGCAAACACACAACTCTCCAATCTCATCTGTTCGGCACAACTGTGGAACTCCTTCTGGTTTCACCACACACATCAATGCTGAGAACACACAAACACACACAAACACACACACAAACACAAACAGTGTTGAGTTTCAGCTTTAAGGTAGCAGACACGTCAGATTAAAGGCTGAAATGATGCTAGGAGGTGATGATGAATAAATAAAGCTGTAAGGAGGAACAACAAACTCACATAATCAGTACGATTCTTATTCTTTATTTGGTTCTGTTCCTGTTTTGTAATCAACCATCTCTTTACTGGTGCTAGTCTATGACACGTCATTAGCATGTGTATCTGTATATAACCCTGTGTGTGTGTGTGTGTGTGTGTGTGTGTGTGTGTGTGTGTGTGTACCTCCAGGCATGACCGTGCCCACGTCCTGTACTGTGAGAACAGCAAGACGTTCTTCAGTGTCCACTCTTATGACTCCATGGCTCAGACCCTGCATGGACAAAACCCCTCGGCCAGGTGGCTGACTGCTGTCATCTGTGGGTCTGTAAATACACACACACACACACACACAAACATTCAAAAATATTTTTGGCATGAAAAATATCGTAAACACATTAATGAGTTGATATTCTCAATATTTTTCTCTCTGACAACAAACCAACAAAACACAGTGGCAGGAAAAGTTGGACTTTCTGTCTTTCACTGTGTGTGTGTGTGTGTGTGTGTGTGTGTGTCTACACCTCCTGATTGCGACAGTAAGAGCTTCAGGTGAGCTAGCACACGGACAGATGACCTCCGGTCTCAGACCCTTACTCTGGAATACGTTTAAGAATGCATCACATGATGAGATCGACCCTGAGAGAGAGAGAGAGAGAGAGAGAGAGAGAGAGATGTGCAGCAATTATTTTTCATTACTTCCTAATTACTCTGAAATCCTCGGTGCTAGAAACTTAAGCCTTGAGCACACACACACACCTGCACAGCTATTAGAGAACCTAACAGAGTTGTAAAGACTGGAGGCAGTGTGTGTGAGTGAGAGTGTGTGTGTTTGTGTGTGTGTTACCTATACGAGTGTTGGTGTTGAGGTTTTAAACATCTCACAGAGAGGGGAGAGAGAGAGGGACAGAGAGAGAAAGAAAAAGAGAGAGGGTGAGAGAGAGAGGGTGAGAGAGAGTGAAAGAGAGAGAGAGAGGGAGAGAGAGAGCGAGAGGGCGAAAGAGAGAGATAGAGAGAGAGATAGAGAAAGAGAGAGAGAAAGAGAGAGAGAGTGAAAGAGAGAGGGAGATTTATTCCTTTTAAATATCCCAAAAAGAGTCATCAAATTTTGGAAGCATTTAAAAACAAGTGAGTCCAACACTAAAGCATTATAAAGCCCTAAAATACCAGGAGCTGAGGGTAGTGAGGAGTTGCCTCTGCCAGCTGATCCTGAGACTGACTGACCTCTCACCTACAGATGGTCACTGACACTCGGGACCACATACTCAACCATTCGGCCCAACCC
Source organism: Ictalurus furcatus (assembly GCF_023375685.1). NCBI lineage: Eukaryota > Metazoa > Chordata > Actinopteri > Siluriformes > Ictaluridae > Ictalurus > Ictalurus furcatus. The sequence goes on along the minus strand of NC_071277.1, from coordinate 10,183,647 downwards.
AGTTACAAACACAGAACAGGAAAAGTACAGTACTTATTGGACAAACACCGTTATATATCAACACAAACTGGAAGGTCATTGGACAGTAAATGGAGAGTACACCGGGGCAGTAAATGGAGAGTACACCGGGGCAGTAAATGGAGAGTACACCGGGGCAGTAAATGGAGAGTACACCGGGGCAGTAAATGGAGAGTACACCGGGGCAGTAAATGGAGAGTACACCGGGGCAGTAAATGGAGAGTACACCGGGGTAGTAAATGGACACCGGGGCGGCCTACATGACCACGGCGACTGATAAGAACTGAAGAAAGACACTGATGATGTACAGACTCAATGAGTACAGGACAAAGAGACGAGTCGCCGCAGACAGGCGTGGCCGCCCTGAGACGAAATATAGGTAACACACAGCCACACACACCCTAACCCCGCCTAGCACCATAAACACCCACCGACCATAACCATGCCTACCATCATAAACATGCACCCTTCCTAACTCTGCCCACCGCCATAAAGACCCGCCCACCATAACCCCGCCCACCACCATAAAGACCCACCCACCTTAACCCCACCTAACACCATAAAGACCCACCCGCCTTAACCCCGCCTACCATCAACACCTTGTCCCTGTGTTACCATTAATGTAAATGATGTTGCATCTAGTTATTAATTTTGCTACATATTTATCTTGGCATCTGTTTATTCATTTATTTTTTCAATACTATTTTTTTTAAACTATATTTACTATGTTTTCTCTTCTCTTAGTCTGCTGTTGTACACTGCTTTGGCAATACAAAAAATATTGCCAATAGAGCACACATTGAATCGAGAGAGAGCGGGGAGAGAGAGAGGGAGAGCGAGACCGAGCGAGAGAGAGAGAGAGAGAGAGGGAGAGTGAGAGAGCGTGAGAGATTGAGAGGGAGAGCGAATAAGAGAGAGTGAGAGAGAGAGACAGAGAGATAGAGAGAGAGAGAGGTTAATATGAAGAACTCACAGGGGTTTGATCCATCAGCCACCACCAGCATGCGCAGTGAACTAAGGTTGATATCTCTCTGATCTCTGTGAGCCACCAGAGCCCAGTGCATGTCCCTGCTCTTCACACATGCCACTTTAGCTGCACACACACACACACACACACACACACATCAGTAGTAATGCAGAACAAACTTTAGACTATAACCTCTGTCTTAATAACACAAGGAGACAAAAATCACTTCATCATTACACACAATACAGCTGAAAACTCACTACACACACTCACTACACACACTCACTACACACTAACTACACACTCTCGTTACACTCTCACTACACACTCACACTACACACTCTCACCACACACTCACTACACACTCTCATTACACTCTCACTACACATTCACTACACACACTCACGACACACTCTCACTACACACTCACCACACTCTCACTACACACTCACTACACACTCGCACTACACACTCTCACTACACACTCACTACACACTCTCACTACACTCTCACTACACACTCTCACTACACTCACTACACACTCTCGCTACACTCTCACTACACACTCGTACTACACACTCACTACACACTCTCACTACACACTCACTACACTCTCACTACACACTCTCACTACACACTCACTACACACTCTCACTACACTCTCACTACACACTCGTACTACACACTCACCACACACACTCACCACACACTCACTACACTCTCACTACACACTCACCACACACACTCACCACACACACTCACCACACACTCACTACACACTCACTACACACATTCAATACACTCTCACTACACACTCTCATTACACTCACTACACACTCTCACTACACACATTCAATACACTCTCACTACACACTCTCATTACACTCACTACACACTCTCACTACACACATTCACTACACTCTCACTACACACTCACCACACACACTCACTACACTCTCATTACACTCTCACTACACACTCACTACACACTCTCATTACACTCTCACTACAGACTCACTACACACTCTCATTACACACTCACTACACACTCACTACACACTCTCACTACACACATTCACTACACTCTCACTACACACACACACACACACACACACACACACACACACACACACCTTTATACTGACACACTTTCTGGATCCAGGACAATGGATTAACCTTCATCAGAGAGTACGGGATACTGATCACATGCATCATGTTCATCACACTCTGAGGGAAAGACACACACACACACACACACACACACACACACACATTAGATCACCAGAGAGTCAGAGAGTGTTTATGAAATCATCCATCTCATCATGAGTGAGACTTACCGTCAGAATTCCGTGCCACAGACCCACATCCTTCTTAAAGTCTAACACATTCACTATAGTCTCCGCTGCAACACACACACACACACACACACACAAAGAACTAAGTGTATTTCATGCATTTATTTTACATATCATAAACAATCTTTGTCTCTGTGTGTGTGTGTGTGTGTGTGTGTGTGTGTGTGTGTGTTTGTTACCCTCTGTGTATCCGCATGACTGTGTGAGAGCCTGGCAGTGTGTGAGCAGAGCAATCCTCATCACTGTAACGCCCAATACACTGCCGTCCTTACAGGTCTTATACTGATGATACACACATACACACACACACATAGCCAAAAGGATGCATGAAACACAATTACAGGATCTGAGAGAAAAGTCAATCAAACGTGTTTATTTTGTCCATTAGCATGTTTTGTTTACATTTCTCCATCATCGCTACAGTATTTGTGTTGTCGCTGTCCCAAGAATTTTCTGTCCTCCTATTGATGGATTTTAGACGCTCTCAAATTTTTAATCAAACATTTCTCACACTGACAGATCTGTCACACGTGTCTCAGATTTTTCTGCCGTGATGATCCCTGTGTTAAGGGTTTATTCTGATCGATAACTCTCGACTCCAGCAGCCACGTCCTGTGTAACCGAGTGCTCTGTCTCACTGTAACCTGGAAAGCCATTATCTTAAAATCCACGTCATGAACCTCACTTCAGAATTAAACACACGTTAATCATTTATCAGCTACTCTGTGATACGCCACTAATGGAAGGCATATCTGCTATCGATTCGTCTCTTCACCCCACAGGCAGGTTAATGAGCAAGAGGTTATAACAGAGTAATGCCCCTCAGGAAAGAGCGAGTGGAAAACGGGAAACAGACTGCACGCTCCAGCACCTGTAAAAATACACAGCATTCTGAGGAGTATTTTACACAGAGCCAGTAAAAGTGTCAGAACTGAAGCTGGCCTTCAAATCAGCTGAAAAACAATGGAATGAAAATCAGTGTGTGGTTCTGGACCTCACCTCGATGTAGGCCGTGTCGTTGTTTGCATCTTTAATATGTGGGAACCAATCACGTGGAGGCTTAGAGAGGTGTTTTGATTCTGTGACGAACCACAGCAACTTCGGCCAACCTACAGAACAGAAACGTTATTTTAATGAAAACCACCGGAATCCAACGGTTATCTACAGTCCATAACGAGTCATGTATTATTATTATTATTATTATTATTATTTATTGGTGACACAGATGGTCTGATTAATATGACTGCTGCCGGTCTCTCTCTCTGCTGTCTGTCTCTCTTCTTTCTTTACCAGAACTAAAATAGCTTCATAAGCTCATTACCTTTTCTGTGTGCTATTTATATCCTGTCTCACTGCACTGAGACGAAAACGCTGACTGCTGACATCCCAGTTTAGAGCCACACACACTCATCTTTCTGCCCTTCTCACACACACACACACACACACACACACACTCTCTCTCTCTCCACAGACCAAAAGATTCAGTTTGGACTCACAATGCCACAACGTGAGTATAAATCAATTATTTATGCACATATGCATTTTATTGTTTGTTCATTTAAATTTCCATAGGCCACATTTAGATTTTCTCCAGGATAAAAAATGAATCACTAATAAAATAAAACAATTGGTGCTTTACTGGAGACAAGGCAGCCTGTAACACCACTGTGTAATACTCTATAGTGAGAATATATGGTGAATAAAATGATTTCGGATTCAGCCTCACTGTATAAAGATGAGTACAAACAGTATAAATGTAAAATAATTACTATGGATAAATAAGTAAATAAAAATAAATCTAAAAAAGTATATGATTTATGATTTTTTCCTCCATGATTTATTTTCTTTTGTGGTTTATGATGATATGAACACACACTGTGATAATGTTCAGTCTGCAGCTCTATAACATACACTCATTAATATTCATTGTAGATTGGAACAACCTTCCAATTAGTGTTTGGGACTCAGACTCAGTCTCAGTGTTTAAGTCCAGGCTGAAAAGGTATTTGTTTACTCAAGATTTTTGTGAATAGTTTTGTTCTTAGGTAAAGGAGCAGATCTAGAGGATCATAGGTATAGAGTGTTGTGGTGAACTGTGATGTTTGGATGCTGCAGCCCCCCACTTTCACACCTTCACCAAGCTGTGTTGATGGTGGAGTGACTGTTTGTCTTATGTCCCAAGGAGCCCTCATGTGTGTGTTCCCTTCTGGGTCTCCCTTTTAGTTATGCTTTCATAGCTAGTCTTGCTTAGAGTTACTGCTTTCACTCACGCAAACTACACTGTCCTTAACCATTACAGGACAATAAGCATACCTAATAATCTCCCCCTCTCTCTCTCTCTCTCTCTTTCTCTCTCTCCTGATCCATCCTGATGACCTACTTCTGGTTGGAGTTCTCATCAGTTGGAAGTCACATGCTGCTGCTGAGGATGTCTCCACATGGTGCAGACTAAAGATCATTGAGATTACTGAGGACAGTTCCACTTAAACACCATAAAGATGCTTTGGACCTCAGTTCATATGAACAGATATGCTGTGATAGCTTGAGCACTACAATTACCACAAACAGTTCTGGACTCGAGTCTCCATCAGTGAACAGTGGAGAAGTTCAACAAAACAGACTTTCTGTAGAAACTGTAATGAATTTCCTGCTTACACAACTGCACTATTTGAGCATGTAGTATTATCACATTTATAGAAGGGGTGTATTTATTTATAATCGCACTATCCGGTGTCACCCAGATGAGGACGGGTTCCCTTCTGAGTCTGGTTCCTCTCGAGGTTTCTTCCTCATATCATCTCAGGGAGTTTTTCCTCAGCACTGTCGCCTCTGGCTGCTCATTAGAGATAAATTCATACATTTAACATCTATATCCTGAATTTATATATTTCTGTAACGCTGCTCTGGGACAATTACTGTTAAACACGCTGTACACATAACACTGAACTGAACTGCAGATAGAATTCGAGTGCAATGTTAAAAGGAATTTAATAACAATGGTCTATAATGTAAGTTTTCATCAGAGAAGTTTGCTAATTGACATTTTCCAATAAACACTGATGCATGACATTCGTAAAAATCAGATTATGATGTATTTTGAAACGATGCAAAATCTTTCAAAAGAGAACTGTGATGAATTTAAGAATGTAATACTTTTCTCATCCATAACACACACACGCACACACGGCTGACCTTTGAACTGTGGGATTTCTCCGGTAGGGCCTTTAGGGAGCCCCTTATGGCAGGCGTCACTGGTCAGAGCCACAGTAACTCCACAGCTCCCAAGGAGGAAGCCGATCTGCTGACTGCCTGCGTCCTGGAACACATAGAAATAAAATCACGCCTTAAACAGCCGCCCAAAACACACCAAAAATCACCACCTGCCAGGAATAACTGTGGGGGCGATTTTTGATGTTAAACTCAGAGAGACATCTGTGTGTGTGTGTGTGTGTGTGGGTGTTTGTGTTAAACATGGCCTAAAGAAAAGGTATTTTCTCAATTCACATGACTCCATGAATGCAACATATTCATAACTATAAATTTAAATCTTATGTCTAAATTTCTGTAAAGCTGCTTTCTGAAAATGTTTACTGTTAAAAGTGATATATAAATAAAGCTGAAACAAATTGAATAAGATCAGTCTTTTAGCTGGAATGTGAACATTTTTATTACATTCTGAGTGGAACTGCATGCAAAGGAAGCCAGAAAGTGTTCTGCCAGTTTCAAGGTCTTTTTCCTGGAATTTTTGGACTGAGGAGAGATCAGACAGAGCTTTGCCAAAGGCACTCCCCCTACACACACACACACACACACACATACACACACACACACTCACTACTCTTCAGCAGAAAGACCAGCGTCTGCATGTGAGTATGATGAAGTCTTGACACAGCAGTGACACATTAAATGTGACATGAGACAGAGTCAAAAATACACAAAACCATCTGCAATATTCACAGCTCAGTGCAGAATTCTGCATAAAGGCTTTCTGACATTTTATATTAAACATAAATAAAACATAAGCATTAATATTTGTGCTGTAAAGTTGAAATGGCATTTACAAACATCACACATCACACAAATATCACACACACTTCACACATCACACACACATCACACATCACACACATACACACACACATATCACACACATACACACACACATATCACACACATCACACACATATCACACACACATCACACACATACATACACACATATCACACACACATCACACACATATCACACACACATCACACATCACACACATATCACACATCACACACATATCACACAGCATCAACACACAACATCAACACACAGCTTCAACACACAGCTTCAACACACAGCTTCAACACAAAGGAACAACACAGCATCAGCACACATCAACACACAACATCAACACACAACTTCAGTTGACTGTGAAAATTTGACAATAAGATATCTGCTTCTCACCTTACGGGTCAGAGGCACCTCTATTGGCACCGGGACAACCTCAGCCAACAAACAGCCATAAAACGCCACCATGAACGCAGCGGGGTCGTTATTCGGGAACACCAGAGCCACCTGAGAGTGAGAGAGAGCATGAGAGAGAGACAGACAGAGAGAGAGAGACACTAGTCTGGCACTAATATGAGGTGGAGCTGGGCGATTAGACGGTATTGGTATTTATAGACGGTTCACCTTTATCAGTAACGATAGAAAAAATGTTCCAATAACGCTTGATGAAATGTAAACAGACATGAAGTTTGGTTGCATAAACAACCTATCATATGCCTCGGTAAAGGAGTGTGCTACGAGTGACAAGCAAACAGCCAACAACACACAGACGCACCAAAAATGAGTTCAGAACCTGCTGAGGAGATAAAGGAGATAAATAAAAAAGGACATCAGCTCACCAGTGTGGTAGTTTTTTTGTTTCTTTTCGTCTGACTAATATCAGAACACCGCTGTGTGTAAGCTTCGCAAAAAAACAAACAAAAAATACGTCCTGGCCAAGTACGGAGAAACAAGCTGCAAGAGACTTGTAGTACGCATGCGCCGCACTCCACATGAACAGTGCATGTGACTCTGAACAGCAGATGAGGAAGAAATGTGACTGGTGTTTGTTTAAAAAAGATTAAAATTTATCAATAATTATTGATAACAAATGATATGAAACATTATATTGTGATAATTTTTTAGCTGTACCGCCCAGCACTAGTGTGAGTAATTAAACTAACACACAGACTCTGACACACTGATTAGTTAAAATGTCCTTGTGGTCCAACTCGTGTTTAAACATGGAGCAAAAAACCATACTAATTATGTCTTTTACCAGAATGGTGTGAGCTGAAAGAAAACACAACTAACAGCTAAAATTAAGCAAACTAAAACTGATCAGGCATCGGAGAACTCGACCTGATGTTATGACGTAAATAAACAGCGTCAGTGTGAACGCCAGCAGTCAGTCTGAGACTCACCCGGTCTCCCGGCCTCACCATGGGCTCCAGTTTGGTCCCCAGTTTGTGCAGGATGTTGTAGGCAACTTTGATGCTGCGTGACCACAATTTCCCTGTAATACACATCACAAACACACACATACACACACACACACACACACATGCACACACATGCACACACATGCACGCACACACACGTACACACACGTACACACACACACACACATATTACACTCTGAACAAAACATATATATCCAATTATTTATCCATTAAATTTATACCTGGAGTGCTTTTTTCTCATCTCCCTTTATGCTGTCTAGTTTAAAAACTGAAAATAGTTCTCCAGGAGAACAAACACATTCAACACATGATTTAAAGAAAAGAAGAGAAAGAGTTCTAATGACACAAATATAAACATAAAATGCTTGACAGTTCGGTTACCTGAATCTGAGCACATCACTCAAAAACCACACCAATTCATTTATAGTAATAATAATGAAATTCAAGCATCACACACAGAGGATACGAATATAAAGTAGAAATGTTATAGTATTATCAATAAAGTATACAGAAATATAAGTACAGTAAATAAGCAATTCATACTAACCAATATCTATAAACACATACAGTGACTTGGAGTTAAATCCATTTAAAATGTTCAGCATCGTCACTCAATCAGCATAATTTCTGTGATTTTGCAGTGGAGGTTGTACTGAGTGCTCTTACCGTACGTGAGGACATAAAGCGGCTTGCCGTTAGTGTCCATGGTGGTGAGACAGGGGGCTTTAGGAGAGATGGTTCCCCATCGCTGCAGTGCTGCCTCTAGTGATGGAGGCCAGTTGGTCACCACTCCAAGCTGCTCTCCT
>NC_071277.1:10155000-10170000 GCF_023375685.1 Ictalurus furcatus | reverse complement strand
ACAGGAGGGCAGCAGGAGCTCAGACAATGACATAATTCCTCCAGCATGGATCACACGAGGATGGGAACGATTCAGGCTTCATACATGAGCAGGTTTAAACACGTATAAAAGCAAGCACCCCCGTCTTTCATTAGTGTGAATATAATATTAAAACAAGTTAACGTGGGTTCTAACAGCAGCTGTGACATATTGTTTCTACTGATTCAGTCTGATCTTGCTGCTCGCTACGTGTCATTAAAGAGTTTTGTGGATATTACAAAGTGTGGGTCGCTCTTAATCAGCACCATACAGTACGACTAACTCCAATGCCAACAGGTCCTGAAGGAAAAGAAAATTTACACCTGGTTCCTTCAGTGGAAATGAAGCTAAAAGGTTCCTGCATTGGAGATCTGCCTAATGCACTTCATTTATTAGTTTAAACACAGCCTATAATCATGCGGCCTTGCACAGAAACTCAGTGTTTCCCTGTAAACTGCTCTTCCGGTCCCACTCTGTGTGTGTGTGTGTGCGTTTCTTACTGAGCCACGTGTTCACATTTAAAATGAACTGTCTGGATTGGTTTAACATCTGCAGAGCACACGGTAACTTTATTCACAGAACAGTCCCTCAGACTGCATTTTTCCTCCTGTATGTCTGTGCTGGTGTCACATAGCAGAGGCTAACAGCTAACAACTAACTGCTAATAGCTAACTGCTAACAGCACGGCCTGATAAACCTGCTCCAGAGACAGATAGAGGAAAGAGAAGAGGACGAAAAGCAGACAGAGACAGACGCAATGGTCGAAGTAGTGTTTAAGTGTAGACTGTAACAGGAGGAAGAGGAAGCAGAGGAAATGATAGAAGAGAAGGAGGAGGAAGAGGAAAAAGAAGAAGTAGAAGAGGAGGGGGTATTATAGTAGGAGAAACAAGAGGAGGAGGAGGATGAAGAAGAGGAAGAAGAATATGATGAGAGGGAGGACGAAGGTGTGGTAGTTACCTGGTTTGCCCATGTGTGTCTGGGCGAGGACATCTGCAAGACGGCTGGCGGCGCCGCTCCCTCCACTCTGCGTAGACGAGGATGAGGACGAGGTGGTGGAGCCGTGGTGGATGGCACGGCTGATCCAGTGCTCCATGCTGGCGCTACCCTGGCTGGAGGTGGGCGTGCCCTCGCCATGAAGCCCCTCCTCCTCTGAGCCAGACGACGTGTCTGTCAGTGGGGGCAAAGACGAGAGCGGGGAGAGGCCTAGTGAGAGTCACTCACAGCCACACTGCGCTCACACCAGACACGACACTGAGGGGAAGCATTTCCCACTGCACTGTCACAACCAGAAACGGTCCTGACAAGAACTAACGGTACTCAGAATTCTAGTTCATCGTTTCTGTGACAACAGTGAAATGTTAACGTTAAGCGTAAACGTGTGTACAGGAGCAAAAACACCAATAAACCAGACTACTGTGTGTTTTTTATTCTTGTTTTGTTGGTGTGTGTGTGTGTGTGTGTGTGTGGTACAGTATGTGCACTGAGTACCATTTGTTCTTATTGGTACCAAAGCCAAACAGCTGGAACTTTCACCATTTCAGTTTTGTGGGGTACTGTGTGCAGTGGGAAAATGCCTTTATTGTGTATGTGTGTGTGTGTGTGTGTGTGTTTGTGAGTGTGTGTGTGTATGTGAGATAAGGGGCGGGGCTGAGACTCACCTGGAGGTGTGTAGGCGTCCATGGAAGTTTGTACCACCAGTGAGCGGCGTTTGGACGGCATCGGCACGGCCACCTTCCTCTCTTTGTGTTTAGCAAGAGCAGCCTGAACTGCTTCAGTGTGAACATCTGCAACACACACACACACACACACACACACACACGATAAAGGCCTTCTGCATTCTCTTACACACCACCAACTGTTCATTTAACATGTGTGTATGTGTGTGCGTGTGTGTTTGTGTGTGTGTGTGTGTGTGTGTATGTGTGTGTGTGTGTACGTGTGTCTATGTGTGTATGTGTATTTGTGTGTGTATGTGTGTGTGTATGTATGTGTGTGTATGTGTGTGTATGTGTGTGTGTGTGTATGTATGTGTGTGTGTGTGTGTGTGTGTGTGTGTGTGAAGCAGAAACTCCATATGTTACTTTTATTTAAAGCCTGTTAGAAGGTTCATATAAACTAGTATTTTTTATAAAGGTAGAGAAATAACTCCTTTGCCTTTAAACAAATATTGCTAATAATGTAAAATATTCAGAGTGACCTTAACAGTGCAGAAGTGGTCAGCTGTAGAGAACATGGCCGCTAACTCACCTGATCTGTAACGCTCGTCCCGGGTGCCTGAGGAACGTCTGCGGTGGTAACGGGAGGCAGAAGAGGGAACCATGGGGGGCCTGCGCTCGTGTGCCATTGACACGTCCAGCCCTGAATATCAGAGAAACTGTGAATTATGCAACTGCAGTCTCCATGGTAATGATGACTCCATCATTACAGCCAGTGTACAACAGAAATCAAAACATATATTATCTTTACTGTGACATATTTGTATTTGTGTGAGAGTCAACATATATAAGAGACATTTACAGAGGAGTGACTGCGGTAGCAGAATTGTATCAGTGTGACTTTGACCCTGACCTCACCACGGGTGCCAATACTTTTCACTTCTGAGATTCACAATTTAGAGCTACATCAAGAAAAGCAAATGGATCCACCTGAAGCTCTAAGAAGATTTTACAAGAAGCAAAATGCCTGCATGCTGAGCCACTGTGTGTGTGTGTGTGTGTGTGTGTGTGTGTATGTTTGTGTGTTGAAGGGTTGCAGACACACATTCTGCAAAAACAGAAACAAAGTGAAGAGAGTCAGTTTCACGTGTTATACTTTCGACTTGCTATTTCATGTGAACCATAACAGTGCTTACACACACACACACACACACACACACACACACACACACCGAGCTACAGCCATGATGTCATATTTTACTCACAACCAGACACAGGCTGCCTGTTGCCATGGTGACAAACGTAGCTTGCATCAACAGAGCAGACAGACAGACAGAGAGACAGAGAGACAGAGCAGACAGACAGACATACTGCATTCACTCTATGTAACACTGGATAATTCTGAATAACCCTGTGTTCACAATGGCAGTGGTTTTTCATCTAGGGTTAGGGTAAGACACTCTAATTGTTCTATGTTAGTCGTTAGTGAACATTCCTATCTTGACTTACTGTTGGTTGCCGTGGTTACACTGGTAGCAACTGAATAGTGTGATATAGCAGCATAAACTCCACATGTAGCTACAGAACATCTGCGGAACCTCCGGTCTGACCACAACATTTACAATACCAGTGTTCATCAAACACTTCAAAGCCGTAGCAGCACTGGTTCAGGAACCATGACAAGGAAACAAGCGGTAGAACAAATAAAACCCCCTGTCAGGTATTTCCCCTTGCACTGAAGTGTCAGATTGCTCAGCACTTGACCAAGCAATTACGGGTTGTCACTGACGTTGTTTATGTACACACGTGTGTTTTGTTTTGGTTTCTGGTCTCCACCCTTGTCATGTTACTGGTTATTTCAGCTCACATGTCCTAATCATTCTCAGCTCCTCCTTGTAACCCCTTAATTACTTTGTATATTTATACCCCTGTGTTTTTGCGTTGTTCAGTGTTTACCGCCTGTTCACATCTGAGCCTTTTGTTCCTGTGTTTTGTGATTCCTGTTATCAACCTTATTCTGTTATCTCATTTTTCGTATTTTGCATTATCCCCATTTGCTGATCACCTGACCGCTGCCTGTCTTTGAATTTTGACTTTGCACCACATTTTGGATTTGTCTGCCTGCCTCTTTCTTAAATAAAGCTTTAACTGTGATTGCATCCATGTCAACCTGCATCCATGTCAACCTGTCTGCACTCTCCAAACTTGCCAGAACACTTCCCCATACCATGGGTGCAGCAGGAAAGCAGAGGAGGCATCACACCAAGAAAACCTTTCCAGTGGTCAACTCGAGCCAGAGTTCTCAGTGTGCTGTCATGAATTCCCCAGACCCATATAGTAACTGTCAAGCTGAGATAACCATGCCAGCGTTTAACTCTGTTTCCTCAGTGGACTGCCGTGGATCTCCCGGACTCGTATGATGGATTTTTTTGGTTATACTGAGTATTTCCTTTTGGACTGCCAATTATATTTTGCGAGCCTGGAGAACCCCAAGCCCGATAAGAAGCAGTGGCTGGGGTTCATGTTGTCCCGTCTCTTCAGCCCAACCCGTCATTTTCTAATCGCCACTGGATCCAGTGGACTCAGTGATGTAACTCAGTTTGTGGGACTATTTATAAAGTGTTTGGGAGTCCAGAATATAAATCCAACCTGGAAAATCTTTTAGGGGGAGAGGGGCAGCATTATGGACGAACTGTCCCGTCATTCACCACCCACTATGAGAAGCAGAGGGCTGAAGGCGAGGAGGCGAATAGGGCAGCCTCCACAGCCCAGCTCCAGCCAGAGGCAGACGTTGAGGCCTCACCTCCAAAGCTCCAGACTGAGATGAATGAGGTAGTCTCCCCTGTAGAGCTCCAGCCAGAGGTTAATGTGTCGACCTCATCTCTAGAGCTCCAGCCTGAGACCAACGTGGTAGTTTCCAGTGCCAAGCTACAGCCAGAGGTCAACATGGGGGTCTCAATCTAGAAGTCTGGAGATGAGGTCAACAAGATGATCTCCCCTGCCAGAGCTCCAGCCTGAGACCAATGAGGAGGTTTCCCCTGCCAAGTTCCAGCCTAAGGTCAGCATGGCGATCTCACTTCCAGAGCTCCAGCTTGAGACCAACGAGGCGATTTCTCCTGATGTGTTCCTGCCAGAGGCCAACGAGGCAGCATCCCAAGTCATGTTCCTGCCAGAAGCTGACTGCACGGCCTCCCAACTTCTGCTGTTACCGGAGGCCGATGGCACAGCTTCTCAAGTTCTGCTTCCGCAGAACCCCAGAAGGAGACCAACTAGGCGATCTCTCCTGATGTGTTCCTGCCAGAGGCCGACGGAACGACCTCCCATGCCATGTTCACACCAGAGGTCAACGAGACGGCCTCACGCATTCTGTTCCTGCCAGAGGCCGATGACACGACCTCACAAGCCATGCTCACGACAGAGAATAACATTATGGCTTTCCACGCCATGCTCAACCCTGAGACCGACAAGATAGCTTACCAAGACCAACTCGCACCTGAGGCTGATGACGCAGCCTCCCAAGCCTGGTTTCTGCCTATAGAACAAGCCCATTTCAAAGACAACGCCTGACTCGGGACTATGGATTCTGTGTGAACATTTTACCAAGGGGGACTGGACCACTGGGGGTCCAGGGTGTTTTTTTTTTGGGCTCAGGTATTTCCCCTCGTGCTAAAGTGTCAGGCTGCTCAGCACGCCAAGCGCTCTCAAAACTTGACACACCCAGATAATATTTAACTGTGCTGGAAACACTACACTTCAATGCTACTCCAGCAATAACTCGGAAGAATTTGCTATATTTCTTGTCTTAGTTGTCTACATGCTGTGTTTCACTACATAAACTTCTCTGTGCTTAGGCCAGTTTTAAACCTGTCAGGAAACAGGAAGCAGACAAGTCCAAACAGGAAGTACATGCCAGGGACAAGTAGATTTTTACCTGGAGGTTGTGGAAGATAAGCACTGATCAGTTTAGCCCTCTTCTTCTCATAACCTTTCTGTGTAATATCACCTGCAAAGAAAAGAGGAGAAAAACCCAACATCAGAACATTTCAGCACACAAAACAACACTGCTGACAAAAATGATTAAATAACACACTAAATAGTACTGTAAATATTCCCAAATAGGTTTAATTCTTTAACATGACTTTATCCTTTCCATTACAGAGTGAATCAGTGACGTGTCTCTGTTGCGTGTCTCCATCAGAGGATGAACTTCTGAGACACAGCAACTAAACCGACTGAAGAAGAGTGTGCCAATATTTTAATCTCCGTGAAAACAGAGAGAACGTTGACTGCAAACTGTCACATGACTTTAAAATATAACACAAACACAAACGGTGTTCCAATATTTCTGTGTGAAACGCAAACATTGTTCTATTGAGCATGTAATGCACTTTGTGGAGTTCAGTATGTAGTGAAGAAAAGGATTCAAATAACTGAAGATGGTGAGAAGGAGATGACGTGATGCAGACAGCAGAGCCAGAACATCTCAACGCGTGAAGAACCACCTTTTAACCATTTAAGCTTTAACATTAATCAACAACCTGCACCAGTGTATGCAGGGTGTTTGATCCCTCAGGACTGATGAGAACCTCACTCTGTTTCCCTGGAGCTTTTCTCAGAGGAGATGAGGATGGAGATGAATCAGTATGAGACAGAAGAGGAGAGGTTTTAAAAAAAGAAGCTGGATGATTCACTTCCTCACTCACTCCCACACACTGACATTCAAACGTCCCTTACTAGTGTAAAATTTCCTGTTCATCCTCGGAGGAGAATCCAGCCCACCTTCACCTCCTCCTCATCCTTTCACTGTATCTCTCCTCCCTCATCGTCCCTCAACATCTGTACACATCTGGAGCTCTGAGTCCACTGAAGTGACTGAGAGAACAACACCGCTAACATCAGAGAGGTTAAAGAAAGACTTGCTACTGTTAAGGTGCAAACATTTTGGACTTTACAGAGTCATTCTGAGAGGAAACACTCATTCCTCTGTCTGAGAAATCACTGCACAGGACGTTTTACTGTCCTACAAAAAGTGGGAGAAGTTTAGAGTCAGAATAACTTCATGTGAACACAGAGAACCAAGATCCTGGAGGAGGTTATGTGTCTTCTGCAGGAGATCCTGGAGAAGCTCTCCCACATTTCTACTGACTGTTTTAGAATAGATCAGGATCTTCATTGAACAGACCACACACCGCTAAAAACCCTGTTATAAACCTTGCTAGAAAGCCTGCTATATACCCTGTTATAGACCTTGCTATAAACCCTGCTATAAACCTGCTATAAATCTGCTATAAACCCTGCTATAAACCCTGCTATATACAATGTTATAAACCCTGCTATATACCCTGCTATAAACCCTGTTATAAACCCTGTTATATACCCTGCTATAAACCCTGCTATAAACCTGTTATAAACCCGGCGACAAACCCTGCTATAAACCCTGTTATAAAGCCTGTTATAAACTCTGTTTTAAACCCTGTTATAAACTCTGTTTTAAACCGTTATAAACCCTGTTATAAACCTGTTATAAACCCTGCTATAAATCCTGTTATAAACCTGTTATAAACCCTGCTATAAACCCTGTTTTAAACTCTGTTATAAATCCTGTTATAAACCCTGTTACAATTATTCACAGATTCACAGCACCATGTTACAGTAAGTGCGTGGGTGTATGTGTGTAAGTGTGTCAATGTGTGTGTGTGTGTGTGCGTGCTGAATAAGAGAGCTAGCTTGTTCAGTGTACAGCAGAAAAGTTTGTTTAAACACTGAATAGTTTAACTTCAACATCAGTGCACACACACTAATGACACACAAAGACACTGTGTGTTTGTGTGTGTGTTTTGTGCTTATGTTAAAAATATAAAGTGAGCCGATAGTTAATCGGTTAATTGTAAATGTCAGCATGTTATCTGTCAGTGTGATTGTGATGCAACATGTTTTGACTTTCAGACTTTAAAACAAAATAAACTGACACCAGGAGGTGAGGGAAAGATGTACATGCATTACACACGGATTTATTTTATTTATTTATAACCCGAGTATACACAGTTTTCACAGTAACAGAACCGAGACTGAGCCTCTAATGTTTTGTACCAAATCACTTTCAGGTGTAAACAGCAGCACTACCAGTGTTAATGTCTTAATAACCTGCAACAGTGAGAAATAAACAAACACACTGTTAACACTGTAAGACAGCAGTATAAATATATACTTTTCATCTGTATTCTTTAGAACTCCAGGGAGAACCTCTTTAACCAGTAAAATGATCTGAAGTGTGATTTGTGTAAGAGTTTAGTCTCTGACACTGTACTATTCCTCCTCAGGTTTCAGTTTTTATGGTGTAAATGAAGGGAGCATTACACAAAGACAGTTTTGAAATATGAAGATTGAGAAATGTGTGCATGATAAACCAGGCAGAAAGAGATCACACACACACACACACACACACACACACACACACACACGTTTATCATTCTGCCTGAACAGTAGTTACGGTTAATCCGTGACCAAACACCCGGCCATTTTACTCGAGGAATGTTTTAAATGTATTAAATATCACTTCCAGTTCTGCTACAGGTGTGTCACATTCAGAGGGATTTTGTGCTCCACTGAGTGAGAGTGTGGGAAGAAAAGACAGATTGCCATCTCGCCATGTTTGACCGCGCACAACAGCTCTGCCATGACGAACAGACACCGCATTCGTTTTCAGTTTGCCTTAAACACGTCCCTCATCCTGAAGCGGAGACGTCCACACAGCAGAGAGACAGAGACAGTCGGGGAACCAGAAGAGGAACAGATAGGTTCCTCCTGATGTAAATGTGATATTGAGTTAGCGGGTGCGACGTAAGCGTGGGTGTGAATTCCACCTGCTGAATGAGATTAATCCTCTCACATCATTCTGAGAAAATAAATAAGAATCAGGCTCATCTAAATTTCTGTCTCTGACTCAAGGAAGGACAGATCCTTCCTTATAAATACACTTATTTTTGCTTTCTCTGAGCAGAATGCCAAAACGCTCATTTGCATTTAGATTAGCTGGTTAAAGTGACAGATTCTCACAGAAGTGTTTTCTTCAGTCAGTTTGCCAGCTCGAGCACGTCGATGACCGCTGGCCTGAGAAAATCTTCTGGGAGGTAAATCCATCTAAATCCTGTTTCATACAGCGCTGCCTCCATCCAGATGTGTCCATGGACAGAGGATGTACAGCCTGAAGCTCACCACACACACACACACACACACATTGTCCTCTTTTAAAGTCTTTATCTTATATGATGATGGTCAGGAGCTCAACATTCTCCAACACCTGTAACACACCTTTATGACGCACCTAGCTGCAGTCTGAGTGCATGTTCACATCACAGCCACTCGTTAGTGTTTATCTTTAACATGCACAGCGACATAAGTTCCTCTGTAAATCACTGGGGTTCTGCAGAGAACCTTAAAAATTCAGACCAGCACTGAGACCAAATACTCAATAAGCATGAGCACTCTAGAAATCCATCCATCCATCTCTCTCTCTCTCTCTCTCTCTCTCTCTCGCTCTCCCTCTCTGTGTAAGTGGTAGGTTGGCAGAGAGGTTTAAGGTCCAGTGTTCGATAAAGCTCCACTACACTGGATTGCCTTCAATCAAATTAAAAACATTACCGCGCAGTTGGAGTTAATGTCGTCACCGTGGTGTTGGAGTAGACACTTTTTTTCACAGGAGCAACGTAGTAAATATCAGACTCAGGAGAATGCTGAAGGAACTCAATGCTCCACAGCATCTACAGCTCCTGAACCCATTATCCCAACAATGAAACAATTACAGGCTACACAGATACTAGTCCAGTCTCTTGTTATCTCAAAGCTAGACTACTGCAACTCACTACTCTCGGGTGTCCCAGCAGCTCCATCAAACCCCTTCAAATGATTCAGAATGCAGCAGCACACCTTGTTTTCAACCAGCCTAAAAGAACCCATGTCACACCCCTCTTCATCTCCTCCACTGGCTTCCTGTAGCCACCCACATCAAATTCAAGGCCTTGATGCTCACCTACAAGACCTTGACTGGAACAGCACCCTCCTACCTCAACTCTCTCCTCACTGTTCCCTCACGCAATCTGCGCTCAATCAACGACTGATGCTTAGTAGAGCCTACTCAGTGTGGCTCAAGGCCCCTTTCGAGAACATTCAAACTAACTGTCCCTCAGTGATAGAATGAACTTCCAACCTCAATCTGGACCACAGAATCTCTCACCATCTTCAAAAAACAGCTAAAGACCCACCTCTACCTTGAACACATAACCAACCCATAATAAATAAATAAATAAATAAATAATTACTCTGGCACTTACACCTCTACTCTGCACACTTTGCTTCTTCTGGAACTCAATTAATGGATCTTGTATGGTAACACTACTTGTATTGTTCTCTGTTTAATATATCGCTTTGCTTGTATTTTCTCATTTGTAAGTCGCTTTGGATAAAAGCGTCTGCTAAATGAATAAATGTAAATGTAAATGTAAATATACAGTCACATGACACAGCTCGTACATCTGTCGATCTCTTCTACCACCCAGACTCAAGTGTGGACGCTGAGAAGAGCGAAAGATCAGGGAACCTAGCTGAGTGCGCACACACACACACACACACACACACACACACACACACTATGTCAGCCTGTTTTATTTCAGCCAATGGTTGTGGCACCAAACAGATGAGTGAAGTGAGTAAAGTGATGAACAGGTGAAGGACAAGCTGCACAGAGAGATCAGGAGCAGTGTGTAGGAGAACTCTGATAACAAGAAAGAACCAGAACCCACAACTCAGAAAAAAACAGAACCTGCAGCTCAGACACACAGTGACACGCCATTCCTCCATGCACACAGGAAATACTGCTTTCTGATTGGCTGGCAGCTGAGTATTTCTTCATTATATCAGAATGACTTTAAAGCAGATCGGTCAAAATAGTAAAAATAATAAACATCAGATTCTAAACATATTGGAATGTAATTATGATGATTAGCACAAATGTAAAAGTTTAGGCTTGGCCTGTATTCATGATTCATTATTGCTGTTAAAAGACAATGAAAGATAATAAAATAGATAAATATTTATTTTATATGTTTGTACCAAAGTCCCGCCCACTGTATCAGCCCCGTCCACTAGCTTTGAGCCTCAGCCACTCTGTCTCAGCCCTGCCCACTATGTCTCAACTCCGCCCACTCTATTTATATGCAAAACGCTACACAAATGTCAGGATAATGAGTATCAGTTAGAATTAGTGTTAGCTCCTGTCTGATTTAAAAAGAACATATATTTATTTCAGTGATCTTCTCAGAAAAGCAGTACATTTCATACTGTTGAATCAGTCTGAGAGAGAGAGAGAGAAAGAGAGAGAGAAAAAGAGAGAGAGAGAGAGAGAAAGAGAGAGAGAGAAAGAGAGAGAAAGAGAGAGAGAAAGAGAGAGAGAGACAGAGAGAAAGAGAGAGAGAAAGAGAGAGAAAGAGAGAGCGAGAGAGAGAGAAAGAGAGAGAGACAGAGAGAGAGAGAGAAAGAGAGAGAAAGAGAGAGAGAAAGAGAGAGAGAGACAGAGAGAGAGATAAAGAGAAAGAGAGAAAGAGAGAGAGAGACAGAGAGAAAGAGAAAGAGAGAGAAAGAGAGACAGAGAGAGAGAGAAAGAGAGAGAGACAGAGAAAGAGAGAGAAAGAGAGAGAAAGAGAAAGAGAGAGAAAGAGAGACAGAGAGAGAGAAAGAGAGAGAGACAGAGAGAGAGAGAAAGAGAGAGAGAAAGAGAGAGAAAGAGAGAGAGAGACAGAGAGAGAGAGAGATAAAGAGAAAGAGAGAAAGAGAGAGAGAGAGAGAACTCTGAGCAGAAGGGCTGCATTTCAGCTCCTCTCCAGCTCTTTACAATTGGATGCAGATCAAAGCCTTTTGCACCAGAGCCCAATGACATCAGATGTTTCCATGGATACTCCTTCTGTCATGGAGGATGGCTGTGGAGATAACGTGATGGCTTACACATGGAGAACATACACAACAGGCCTTCACACAGAACTCAGTTTTCCTCGGCTACTACATACGGCAGAACCTGACCACAGTCTGTCCACTTGGCAGCCATCTTGGCCATGTCAAGGCTCCTATAGTGTCTATGTGAACATAGCAAGACCCACAATCTCCAAACGGATTAACAAGCTGACATTTCACACATGGATTAAAAATCACTCCAATAACAAGGTTACCCTGGTAGCTCCTGACTCGCTTGATATGGCTGCTAACTCCAGTTAGCTGCTAAACCTTCCGTCTGACCACAACATTACAATTTAATTTAAAAAATGAAAATGTTTCGTGCATAAAATGTGTGTGTTAGAGTGTATCACTGTCTCCTCGTGTCTGAACTGAAATGAAAACATTTTCTTTTCATTATCATTTCTGTCTATTTACAGAAGAAACAGCAGCGATGTTTATTTCAGAGATGCAGTGAGTCTCAGCGTCTGGTTCAGGAACTGCAACTAGGAACCAATATGTGGTGAGAAAATGTATAACACTCCTACTGGTCATCGCTTTGCTTCTCATTTGTTCGTTTATTACTTAAATAGTTACACGTATCTGTTTGTGTTACTAACTCCGCCCACTTCACAGCACTAACAATAGCCCTGCCTCCAGTGGCTGTAAATCACCAGCTCTGATTGAGAATAAAATAATTCCAGACCCTTGTTCTGTCACATTATTATCTTCACTGCTACAGCAGATCTTTGTTGTATCAGTATATAGATTAATAAAAAAAATTAAGTAGGTTAATAAAATAATATTTTTATAGAATTATAGTGAAAAGTCGAGTCGAGTAATGCTCCATCTGTAAGGAGAAACAACATCAGGGAGAGAGATGGGTGTTAATATTCCGACTGTGTTTTCTCTCAGCTCAACTGTGTGTGTGTGTGTGTGTGTGTGAGAGAGAGACAGCAACTCCAGCAGCTCAGAGGATGAGAGGACCCTGCAGGAGGAGTTAAAGCTTGTCAAGGTCACTGAGTTTCTGCCAAAATCAAATACACACACGCACACACACACACACACACACACAAACACAGGCATACACGCACACACACAGGCATGCACATACATGCACAAACACACGCACGCACACACGCACGCACACACACACGAGCACACACACGCGCACACACAGGCATACACATCCTGCAGTGTCTTCACTCACCTTAGCAGCGTCACAATGGTTTGCTCTGGGCACCAAAAAACACCACAATACACCACATAACAGCAGCTTATTGTACTAACACACACACACACACATACACACACACCTGTAAGCTTCCTTAGTGCAGTCTAATCAGGTACGGGCTGTGTCCAGACAATATTGATATGTTATATTTATTGATTCGGTGTCCGAGGGGAGGATACAGAACGATAATTAAGCACGGGCCCAGAGCTGAGCCCTGAGGAACACCACATTGGGACGCATCAGTGTTCTGAGATGGAAATCAGGAGAATGATGACAATGTGCTGTGTCTCTGCCTCACACTGAGGTTTAAGACGTTTCAGTACCATGCTGAGATGGGAAACTAGAATGAAATGTTCAGTTAAAATGATTAATGATAAGAACTGTCTGATGTATTTTACTCAGAAACAGCAGTGTGGAGATTTGTATATCGGTACTAGTGATGGTAAAATCCAGACTGCTTTTCTTTACCAAGACCTCATTGACTCGAGGGCAAAAATTTACATCCATCAAGATTTCTGACCGGAAAAAAGGGAAAACTACCTTCATTTTATTATTTATATACGCATACAAAGATGAGTGAATGTGGTATGTTTTTATTTCCATCTCTCTCTCTTTCTCCTTCATAGCTCTTTATTGTGTCTGCTATAAGTCAAAGTGCCACCGCTCGCTGAGACTAATGGAGCTGATTAACAGTGTAGACAGAGCTCAGCTTTCCTCTGAACACCTTCCTCACCACACACATACACGCACGCACACATACATCCATACACACATACACGCACACACACATACATCCATACACACATACACGCACACACACATACATACATCCATACACACATACACGCACACACACATACATACATCCATACACACATACACGCACACACACATACATACATCCATACACACATACACACATACACGCACGCACACATACACGCACGCACACATACATCCATACACACATACACGCACGCACACACACATCCATACACACATACACGCACGCACACATACACGCACGCACACATACACGCTCGCACACCTACATCCATACACACATACACGCACGCACACATACACGCACACACACATACACGCACGCACACATACACGCACGCACACATACATCCATACACACATACACGCATGCACGCACACATACACGCACGCACACATACATCCATACACACATACACACATACACGCACACACACATACATCCATACACACATACACACATACACGCATGCACGCACACATACACGCACACATACATCCATACACACAGACACGCACGCACACATACACGCACGCACACATACATCCATACACACATACACGCACACACACATACATCCATACACACATACACGCACACACACATACATCCATACACACATACACGCATACACACATACACGCACGCACACACACATCCATACACACATACACGCACACACACATACATCCATACACACATACACGCACGCACACATACACGCACGCACACATATATCCATACACACATACACGCACGCACACACACATCCATACACACATACACGCACGCACACATACATCCATACACACATACACGCACGCACACATACACGCACGCACACATATATCCATACACACATACACGCACGCACACACACATCCATACACACATACACGCACGCACACATACATCCATACACACATACACGCACGCACACATACACGCACGCACACATACATCCATACACACATACACGCACGCACACATACACGCACGCACACATACATCCATACACACATACACACATACACGCACGCACACATACATCCATACACACATACACGCACGCACACATACATCCATACACACATACACGCATGCACGCACACATACACGCACACATACACGCACACATACACGCACGCACACATACATCCATACACACATACACACATACACGCACGCACACATACACGCACGCACACATACATCCATACACACATACACACATACACGCACGCACACATACACGCACACATACACGCACGCACACATACATCCATACACACATACACGCACGCACACATACACGCACGCACACATAC
>NC_071277.1:10145000-10147500 GCF_023375685.1 Ictalurus furcatus | reverse complement strand
TGTAGACGGTGTGTGTGTGAGTGTGTGTGTGTGTGAGTGTGTGTGTGTGTAGATGGTGTGTGTGTGTGTGTGTTGTGTGTGTGAGTGTGTGTAGACGGTGTGTGTGTGTGTGTGTGTGTTGTGTGTGTGAGTGTGTGTAAATGTTGTGTGTGTGTGTGTTGTGTGTGTGAGTGTGTGTAGACGGTGTGTGTGTGAGTGTGTGTGTGTGTGAGTGTGTGTAGACGGTGTGTGTGTGTGTGTTGTGTGTGTGAGTGTGTGTAGATGGTGTGTGTGTGTGTTGTGTGTGTGAGTGTGTGTAGACAGTGTGTGTGTGTGTGTGCTGTGTGTGTGAGTGTGTGTAGACGGTGTGTGTGTGAGTGTGTGAGTGTGTGTGTGTGTGTGAGTGTGTGTAGACGGTGTGTGTTGTGTGTGTGTGTAGACGGTGTGTGTGTGTGTGTGTGTGTGTGTGTTGTGTGTGTGAGTGTGTGTAGACGGTGTGTGTGTGTGTGTGTTGTGTGTGAGTGTGTGTAGACGGTGTGTGTGTGTGTTGTGTGTGTGAGTGTGTGTAGACGGTGTGTGTGTGTGTTGTGTGTGTGAGTGTGTGTAGACAGTGTGTGTGTGTGTGTGTGTTGTGTGAGTGAGTGTGTGTAGACAGTGTGTGTGTGTGTGTGTGGGTGTTGTGTGTGTGAGTGTGTGTGTGTGTGTGTTGTGTGTGTGAGTGTGTGTAGACGGTGTGTGTGTGAGTGTGTGTGTGTGTGAGTGTGTGTAGACGGTGTGTGTGTGAGTGTGTGTGTGTGAGTGTGTGTGTGTGTAGATGGTGTGTGTGTGTTGTGTGTGTGAGTGTGTGTAGACGGTGTGTGTGTGTTGTGTGTGTGAGTGTGTGTAGACAGTGTGTGTGTGTGTGTGTTGTGTGAGTGAGTGAGTGTAGACAGTGTGTGTGTGTGTGTGTGTGTTGTGTGTGTGAGTGTGTGTTGTGTGTGTGAGTGTGTGTAGACGGTGTGTGTGTGTGTGTTGTGTGTGTGAGTGTGTGTAGATGGTGTGTGTGTGTGTTGTGTGTGTGAGTGTGTGTAGACAGTGTGTGTGTGTGTGTGTGCTGTGTGTGTGAGTGTGTGTAGACGGTGTGTGTGTGAGTGTGTGAGTGTGTGTGTGTGTGTGAGTGTGTGTAGACGGTGTGTGTTGTGTGTGTGTGTAGACGGTGTGTGTGTGTGTGTGTGTGTGTGTTGTGTGTGTGAGTGTGTGTAGACGGTGTGTGTGTGTGTGTGTTGTGTGTGAGTGTGTGTAGACGGTGTGTGTGTGTGTTGTGTGTGTGAGTGTGTGTAGACGGTGTGTGTGTGTGTTGTGTGTGTGAGTGTGTGTAGACAGTGTGTGTGTGTGTGTGTTGTGTGAGTGAGTGTGTGTAGACAGTGTGTGTGTGTGTGTGTGGGTGTTGTGTGTGTGAGTGTGTGTGTGTGTGTGTTGTGTGTGTGAGTGTGTGTAGACGGTGTGTGTGTGAGTGTGTGTGTGTGTGAGTGTGTGTAGACGGTGTGTGTGTGAGTGTGTGTGTGTGAGTGTGTGTGTGTGTAGATGGTGTGTGTGTGTTGTGTGTGTGAGTGTGTGTAGACGGTGTGTGTGTGTTGTGTGTGTGAGTGTGTGTAGACGGTGTGTGTGTGTGTGTGTGTGTGTTGTGTGTGTGAGTGTGTGTAGATGGTGTGTGTGTGTTGTGTGTGTGAGTGTGTGTAGACGGTGTGTGTGTGAGTGTGTGTGTGTGAGTGTGTGTAGACGGTGTGTGTGTGTGTGTGTGTGTGTGTGTTGTGTGTGTGAGTGTGTGTAGATGGTGTGTGTGTGTGTGTTGTGTGTGTGAGTGTGTGTAGACAGTGTGTGTGTGTGTGTGTGTGTTGTGTGTGTGAGTGTGTGTAGACGGTGTGTGTGTGAGTGTGTGAGTGTGTGTGTGTGTGTGAGTGTGTGTAGACGGTGTGTGTGTGAGTGTGTGTAGACGGTGTGTGTGTGTGTGTGTTGTGTGTGTGAGTGTGTGTAGACGGTGTGTGTGTGTGTGTTGTGTGTGTGAGTGTGTGTAGACAGTGTGTGTGTGTGTGTGTAGACAGTGTGTGTGTGTGTTTTGTGTGTGAGTGTGTGT
This sequence comes from Ictalurus furcatus, assembly GCF_023375685.1. Lineage (NCBI taxonomy): Eukaryota > Metazoa > Chordata > Actinopteri > Siluriformes > Ictaluridae > Ictalurus > Ictalurus furcatus. Next base: position 10,145,408 of record NC_071277.1, on the reverse strand, counting down.
AGACAGTGTGTGTGTGTGTTTTGTGTGTGAGTGTGTGTAGACAGTGTGTGTGTGTGTGTTGTGTGTGTGTGTAGACAGTGTGTGTGTTGTGTGTGTGAGTGTGTGTAGACAGTGTGTGTGTGTGTGTGTGTGTGAGTGTGTGTGTGTGTGTGTGTGTTGTGTGTGTGTGTAGACGGTGTGTGTGTGAGTGTGTGTAGACGGTGTGTGTGTGTTGTATGTGTGTGTGTAGACGGTGTGTGTGTGTGTGTGTAGACGGTGTGTGTGTGTGTGTGTGTGTGTGTTGTGTGAGTGTGTGTAGACGGTGTGTGTTGTGTGTGTGAGTGTGTGTAGATGGTGTGTGTGTGTGTGTTGTGTGTGTGAGTGTGTGTAGACGGTGTGTGTGTGTGTTGTGTGTGTGAGTGTGTGTAG
>NC_071277.1:10137500-10142500 GCF_023375685.1 Ictalurus furcatus | reverse complement strand
GTGTGTGAGTGTGTGTAGATGGTGTGTGTGTGTGTTGTGTGTGTGAGTGTGTGTAGACAGTGTGTGTGTGTGTGTGTGCTGTGTGTGTGAGTGTGTGTAGACGGTGTGTGTGTGAGTGTGTGAGTGTGTGTGTGTGTGTGAGTGTGTGTAGACGGTGTGTGTTGTGTGTGTGTGTAGACGGTGTGTGTGTGTGTGTGTGTGTGTGTGTGTGTTGTGTGTGTGAGTGTGTGTAGACGGTGTGTGTGTGTGTGGTGTGTGTGTGTGTTGTGTGAGTGTGTGTGTGTGTGTTGTGTGTGTGAGTGTGTGTAGACGGTGTGTGTTGTGTGTGTGTGTAGACGGTGTGTGTGAGTGTGTGTAGACGGTGTGTGTGTGTGTTGTGTGTGTGAGTGTGTGTAGACGGTGTGTGTGTGTGTATGTTGTGTGTGAGTGTGTGTAGACGGTGTGTGTGTGTGTTGTGTGTAGACGGTGTGTGTGTGTGTGTTGTGTGTGTGAGTGTGTGTAGACAGTGTGTGTGTGTGTGTTGTGTGAGTGAGTGTGTAGACAGTGTGTGTGTGTGTGTGTTGTGTGTGTGAGTGTGTGTAGACGGTGTGTGTGTTGTGTGTGTGAGTGTGTGTAGACGGTGTGTGTGTGTTGTGTGTGAGTGTGTGTAGACGGTGTGTGTGTGTGTTCTGTGTGTGAGTATGTGTAGACAGTGTGTGTGTGTGTGTGTTGTGTGAGTGAGTGTGTGTAGACAGTGTGTGTGTGTGTGTGTGTGTGTTGTGTGTGTGAGTGTGTGTTGTGTGTGTGAGTGTGTGTAGACGGTGTGTGTGTGAGTGTGTGTGTGTGTGAGTGTGTGTAGACGGTGTGTGTGTGAGTGTGTGTGTGTGTGAGTGTGTGTGTGTGTAGATGGTGTGTGTGTGTGTGTGTTGTGTGTGTGAGTGTGTGTAGACGGTGTGTGTGTGTGTGTGTGTGTGTTGTGTGTGTGAGTGTGTGTAAATGTTGTGTGTGTGTGTGTTGTGTGTGTGAGTGTGTGTAGACGGTGTGTGTGTGAGTGTGTGTGTGTGTGAGTGTGTGTAGACGGTGTGTGTGTGTGTGTTGTGTGTGTGAGTGTGTGTAGATGGTGTGTGTGTGTTGTGTGTGTGAGTGTGTGTAGACAGTGTGTGTGTGTGTGTGCTGTGTGTGTGAGTGTGTGTAGACGGTGTGTGTGTGAGTGTGTGAGTGTGTGTGTGTGTGTGAGTGTGTGTGTAGACGGTGTGTGTTGTGTGTGTGTGTAGACGGTGTGTGTGTGTGTGTGTGTGTGTGTTGTGTGTGTGAGTGTGTGTAGACGGTGTGTGTGTGTGTGTGTTGTGTGTGAGTGTGTGTAGACGGTGTGTGTGTGTGTTGTGTGTGTGAGTGTGTGTAGACGGTGTGTGTGTGTGTTGTGTGTGTGAGTGTGTGTAGACAGTGTGTGTGTGTGTGTGTGTTGTGTGAGTGAGTGTGTGTAGACAGTGTGTGTGTGTGTGTGTGGGTGTTGTGTGTGTGTGTTGTGTGTGTGAGTGTGTGTAGACAGTGTGTGTGTGTGTGTGTGTTGTGTGAGTGAGTGTGTGTAGACAGTGTGTGTGTGTGTGTGTGGGTGTTGTGTGTGTGAGTGTGTGTGTGTGTGTGTTGTGTGTGTGAGTGTGTGTAGACGGTGTGTGTGTGAGTGTGTGTGTGTGTGAGTGTGTGTAGACGGTGTGTGTGAGTGTGTGTGTGTGAGTGTGTGTGTGTGTAGATGGTGTGTGTGTGTTGTGTGTGTGAGTGTGTGTAGACGGTGTGTGTGTGTTGTGTGTGTGAGTGTGTGTAGACAGTGTGTGTGTGTGTGTGTTGTGTGAGTGAGTGAGTGTAGACAGTGTGTGTGTGTGTGTGTGTGTTGTGTGTGTGAGTGTGTGTTGTGTGTGTGAGTGTGTGTAGACGGTGTGTGTGTGTGTTGTGTGTGTGAGTGTGTGTAGATGGTGTGTGTGTGTGTTGTGTGTGTGAGTGTGTGTAGACAGTGTGTGTGTGTGTGTGTGCTGTGTGTGTGAGTGTGTGTAGACGGTGTGTGTGTGAGTGTGTGAGTGTGTGTGTGTGTGTGAGTGTGTGTAGACGGTGTGTGTTGTGTGTGTGTGTAGACGGTGTGTGTGTGTGTGTGTGTGTGTGTTGTGTGTGTGAGTGTGTGTAGACGGTGTGTGTGTGTGTGTGTTGTGTGTGAGTGTGTGTAGACGGTGTGTGTGTGTGTTGTGTGTGTGAGTGTGTGTAGACGGTGTGTGTGTGTGTTGTGTGTGTGAGTGTGTGTAGACAGTGTGTGTGTGTGTGTGTTGTGTGAGTGAGTGTGTGTAGACAGTGTGTGTGTGTGTGTGTGGGTGTTGTGTGTGTGAGTGTGTGTGTGTGTGTGTTGTGTGTGTGAGTGTGTGTAGACGGTGTGTGTGTGAGTGTGTGTGTGTGTGAGTGTGTGTAGACGGTGTGTGTGTGAGTGTGTGTGTGTGAGTGTGTGTGTGTGTAGATGGTGTGTGTGTGTTGTGTGTGTGAGTGTGTGTAGACGGTGTGTGTGTGTTGTGTGTGTGAGTGTGTGTAGACGGTGTGTGTGTGTGTGTGTGTGTGTGTTGTGTGTGTGAGTGTGTGTAGATGGTGTGTGTGTGTTGTGTGTGTGAGTGTGTGTAGACGGTGTGTGTGTGAGTGTGTGTGTGTGAGTGTGTGTAGACGGTGTGTGTGTGTGTGTGTGTGTGTGTGTTGTGTGTGTGAGTGTGTGTAGATGGTGTGTGTGTGTGTGTTGTGTGTGTGAGTGTGTGTAGACAGTGTGTGTGTGTGTGTGTGTGTTGTGTGTGAGTGTGTGTAGACGGTGTGTGTGTGAGTGTGTGTGTGTGTGTGAGTGTGTGTAGACGGTGTGTGTGTGAGTGTGTGTAGACAATGTGTGTGTGTGTGTGTGTGTGTGTGTGTGTTGTGTGTGTGAGTGTGTGTAGACGGTGTGTGTGTGTGTGTTGTGTGTGTGAGTGTGTGTAGACAGTGTGTGTGTGTGTGTGTAGACAGTGTGTGTGTGTGTTTTGTGTGTGAGTGTGTGTAGACAGTGTGTGTGTGTGTTTTGTGTGTGAGTGTGTGTAGACAGTGTGTGTGTGTGTGTTGTGTGTGTGTGTAGACAGTGTGTGTGTGTGTGTTGTGTGTGTGTGTAGACAGTGTGTGTGTTGTGTGTGTGAGTGTGTGTAGACAGTGTGTGTGTGTGTGTGTGTGTGAGTGTGTGTGTGTGTGTGTGTGTTGTGTGTGTGTGTAGACGGTGTGTGTGTGAGTGTGTGTAGACGGTGTGTGTGTGTTGTATGTGTGTGTGTAGACGGTGTGTGTGTGTGTGTGTAGACGGTGTGTGTGTGTGTGTGTGTGTGTGTTGTGTGAGTGTGTGTAGACGGTGTGTGTTGTGTGTGTGAGTGTGTGTAGATGGTGTGTGTGTGTGTGTTGTGTGTGTGAGTGTGTGTAGACGGTGTGTGTGTGTGTTGTGTGTGTGAGTGTGTGTAGACGGTGTGTGTGTGTGTTGTGTGTGAGTGTGTGTAGACAGTGTGTGTGTGTGTGTTGTGTGTGTGTGTGTGTGTTGTGTGTAGACGGTGTGTGTGTGTGTTGTGTGTGTAGACGGTGTGTGTGTGTGTGAGTGTGTGTAGACGGTGTGTGTGTGTGTGTGTGGTGTGTGTGTGTGTGTTGTGTGTGTGAGTGTGTGTAGACGGTGTGTGTGTGTGTGTGGTGTGTGTTGTGTGTGAGTGTGTGTGTGTGTGTGTGTGTGAGAGAGAGAGTGTGAGTGTGTGTAGACGGTGTGTGTGTGTGTGTGTGTGTGTTGTGTGTGTGAGTGTGTGTGTGTGTAGACGGTGTGTGTGTGTGTTGTGTGTGTAGACGGTGTGTGTGTGTGTGAGTGTGTGTAGACGGTGTGTGTGTGTGTGTGTGGTGTGTGTGTGTGTGTTGTGTGTGTGAGTGTGTGTAGACGGTGTGTGTGGTGTGTGTGTGTAGACGGTGTGTGTGTGTGTAGACGGTGTGTGTGTGTGTGTTGTGTGTGTGAGTGTGTGTAGACGGTGTGTGTGTGTGTGTTGTGTGTGAGTGTGTGTAGACGGTGTGTGTGTGTGTTGTGTGTGTGTAGACGGTGTGTGTGTGTGTTGTGTGTGTGTAGACGGTGTGTGTGTGTGTGTTGTGTGTGTGAGTGTGTGTAGACAGTGTGTGTGTGTGTGTGTGTTGTGTGAGTGAGTGTGTGTAGACAGTGTGTGTGTGTGTGTGTGGGTGTTGTGTGTGTGTGTTGTGTGTGTGAGTGTGTGTAGACAGTGTGTGTGTGTGTGTGTGTTGTGTGAGTGAGTGTGTGTAGACAGTGTGTGTGTGTGTGTGTGGGTGTTGTGTGTGTGAGTGTGTGTGTGTGTGTGTTGTGTGTGTGAGTGTGTGTAGACGGTGTGTGTGTGAGTGTGTGTGTGTGTGAGTGTGTGTAGACGGTGTGTGTGAGTGTGTGTGTGTGAGTGTGTGTGTGTGTAGATGGTGTGTGTGTGTTGTGTGTGTGAGTGTGTGTAGACGGTGTGTGTGTGTTGTGTGTGTGAGTGTGTGTAGACAGTGTGTGTGTGTGTGTGTTGTGTGAGTGAGTGAGTGTAGACAGTGTGTGTGTGTGTGTGTGTGTTGTGTGTGTGAGTGTGTGTTGTGTGTGTGAGTGTGTGTAGACGGTGTGTGTGTGTGTTGTGTGTGTGAGTGTGTGTAGATGGTGTGTGTGTGTGTTGTGTGTGTGAGTGTGTGTAGACAGTGTGTGTGTGTGTGTGTGCTGTGTGTGTGAGTGTGTGTAGACGGTGTGTGTGTGAGTGTGTGAGTGTGTGTGTGTGTGTGAGTGTGTGTAGACGGTGTGTGTTGTGTGTGTGTGTAGACGGTGTGTGTGTGTGTGTGTGTGTGTGTTGTGTGTGTGAGTGTGTGTAGACGGTGTGTGTGTGTGTGTGTTGTGTGTGAGTGTGTGTAGACGGTGTGTGTGTGTGTTGTGTGTGTGAGTGTGTGTAGACGGTGTGTGTGTGTGTTGTGTGTGTGAGTGTGTG
>NC_071277.1:10020000-10130000 GCF_023375685.1 Ictalurus furcatus | reverse complement strand
AGTGTGTGTAGACGGTGTGTGTGTGAATGTGTGTAGATGGTGTGTGTGTTGTGTGTGTGAGTGTGTGTAGATGGTGTGTATGTGTGTGTTGTGTGTGTGAGTGTGTGTAGACAGTGTGTGTGTGTGTTGTGTGTGTGAGTGTGTGTAGACGGTGTGTGTGTGAGTGTGTGTGTGTGTGTGAGTGTGTGTAGACGGTGTGTGTGTGTTGTGTGTGTGAGTGTGTGTAGACGGTGTGTGTGTGAGTGTGTGTGTGTGTGTGAGTGTGTGTAGACGGTGTGTGTGTGTGTGTGTGAGTGTGTGTAGACGGTGTGTGTGTGTTGTGTGTGTGAGTGTGTGTAGACGGTGTGTGTGTGAGTGTGTGTGTGTGTGAGTGTGTGTAGACGGTGTGTGTGTGTGTTGTGTGTGTGAGTGTGTGTAGACGGTGTGTGTGTGTGTGTGTGTGGTGTGTGTATGAGTGTGTGTAGACGGTGAGTGTGTGTAGACAGTGTGTGTGTGTGTGTTGTGTGTGTGTGTTGTGTGTGTGTGTGTTTTGTGTGAGTGTGTGTAGACAGTGTGTGTGTGTGTGTGTTGTGTGTAGACAGTGTGTGTGTTGTGTGTGTGAGTGTGTGTAGACAGAGTGTGTGTGTGTGTGTGTGTGAGTGTGTGTGTGTGTAGACGGTGTGTGTGTGAGTGTGTGTAGACGGTGTGTGTGTGTTGTATGTGTGTGTGTAGACGGTGTGTGTGTGTGTGTGTTGTGTGTGTGTGTGTAGACGGTGTGTGTGTGTGTGTGTGTGTGTTGTGTGAGTGTGTGTAGACGGTGTGTGTGTGTGTGTGTGTGTCTGTGTTGTGTGTGTGTGTGTAGACGGTGTGTGTGTGTGTGTGTGTGTGTGTGTTGTGTGAGTGTGTGTAGACGGTGTGTGTGTGTGTGTGTGTGTGTTGTGTGAGTGTGTGTAGACGGTGTGTGTGTGTGTGTGTGTGTGTGTTGTGTGTGTGTGTGTAGACGGTGTGTGTGTGTGAGTGTGTGTAGACGGTGTGTGTGTGTGTGTGTGTGTGTGTGTGTTGTGTGTGTGTGTAGACGGTGTGTGTGTGTGAGTGTGTGTAGACGGTGTGTGTGTGTGTGTGTTGTGTGTGTGTGTGTAGACGGTGTGTGTGTGTGTGTGTGTGTGTGTGTGTGTGTGAGTGTGTGTAGACGGTGTGTGTGTGTGTGTGTGTGTGTGTGTTGTGTGTGGGTATGGGGGAATTCAGTCATTTTGTTCAGGTAGAGACGTGACTGCAGTTAGAAAACGATTCTGTCTGACTGTTGGAGCAATCAGTGGTCTGCACTGTTTTTAGCTCCACCCACACACCCCAATCTGGCTCACATGGTACCTTAACAAGTAGGGGAAACAAATATCCAGATAAAACTGTAGTTTTGTGCTGCACTTGTCAGCACTGCTTTCTGATCCGCCTGAACCCACTACAATTACCACAAACAGTTCTGGACTCGAGTCTCCATCAGTGAACAGTGGAGAAGTTCAACAAAACAGACTTTCTGTAGAAACTGTAATGAATTTCCTGCTTACACAACTGCACTATTTGAGCATGTAGTATTATCACATTTATAGAAGGGGTGTATTTATTTATAATCGCACTATCCGGTGTCACCCAGATGAGGACGGGTTCACTTCTGAGTCTGGTTCCTCTCGAGGTTTCTTCCTCATATCATCTCAGGGAGTTTTTCCTCAGCACTGTCGCCTCTGGCTGCTCATTAGAGATAAATTCATACATTTAACATCTATATCCTGAATTTATATATTTCTGTAACGCTGCTCTGGGACAATTACTGTTAAACACGCTGTACACATAACACTGAACTGAACTGAATTGAACTGGTGAACATGGAGCTGGAGAACATGGAGCTGGAGAACATGGAGCTGGAGGTTATGAATGAGAAGCAGTAATGTGTAGGTATGTGGGCCTCACAAGAGAACACAAAAAATAGAGCAACTGTCACCATGGCAACAGACGGAGTGCTGTGTCCCAGTGGGTTCTCTGATGAGAGGCTGAACAGGTGCAGTACAATGTGTGCGTGTGTGTGTGTATCACCAGAGCCATGCATCTTAAACACACCCTCATGTATGACATTCATTACATTCTGCTAGACGGCACATGTGTGTCATGCACTGGCAGTAAAGGACAGGACCTTGTGTATAACAGTCTCTGTGTAAATGTTTATTAGAATGAAACTGGTGTTCAACATGAAGGTTCAGGTCTCAGGGTCACAGGGTCACAATGTCATGAGGTCACGAGGTTACACAGTCACGAGGAGTCTTAAAAAGTCTCAGAACCCAGCAGGAGTGAACCATTTCTCAAGCTGCAGAACAGTTGAAAAGACGCATCACAGAGGACATTTAATCATGTTAATGGAGGACAAAGGTGTGTGTGTGTGTGTGTTATCCTGAAATACAACTGAAATACAAGTTTCTACATTCCTGAATGTGATTGTCTTCGCTATGTTTATACATATGAATTATTTTCTGTACAGTGAACAGCTGTCAGATGCAGTGAGACTGTAAAACACCTGATCAGTGTACAGTTCTTTTAAAACACACACCACACTGTCACACAGCAGCTTTACACACACCTTCATGTGGGAGAAGAACGCGCCAGTCGTGGTTCTCCTGCTGAGATGTGGATGTGATTCTTTAAATCTCTTGTCTGAGTCTCAGCTACATTTTTAATGAATGAATCTGTTACAGGAGGAACAGGAGGAAGGTGGAGGAGCCACGAGCCTCCAGCATCACCAGCACGGTTACCATGGCAACAAAAACACATTATTCCTGAGTCAAAGGAGGTAAACGGAGGGTTTCTGAGATGTTCCTGGAGCTGAATGTTTCTTCCTGTTGCATCATCACTGATCAGCCAATGGAGATGTTTTCGATGTCTGAAGCAGCAGAGAAACGTTTTAAAGAGGAGGTGAGGACATGAGTAACGTCAACACTCTCCACCCCAAATCAGACCCCTCACCAGCAGTACAAGCTGTTTTTATCAAGTGATTATTCTGTTTTAAATGTAATTCCAATAAGTGACACAATTATAAACATTAATGCCAGCAGTGTGATTAGAACCTGAACGTGCTGATGGTTATTTATTACAGGATTTATTCCTGCTATAAACCATGTGCAGGTCTGAACAGGGTACAAAACATCAGCGTCTCTTTCAAGCACAAAACAAAAAACATCACAATGCAGCTTCACTCAGCTCTCAGACCACATGCCTTAAACACACACACACACACGCACACACACACACACACACGCTACTACTACATCTGTCCTTTGTCTGTACACAATAATGCACCTCTGTAATCTCGTTTAAGTGCACATTTTAATGTTTTTTTTCTCCATAAATCAGAAATCTGTGTATATTAAGCTCTTTGTCACGGCTGCTTTCTGTGACACACGATGACCACAAATTTCTTAAACTAGCCGTGTGACCAGCAGGTGTTCCTGCGAGACCGCGTGTCCCCGTAGCCCCCGTCACCGCTATCAGCCGTGGGTTAATAAACATTGCAGTAAATCTTTTAAACACAGCGGGTGAACAAGGGAATAAAAAACACACCACCATCCTCATCTACATCATCTACATCATCTCCTCTCAGGAGAACTGCACACAGAAAAGTCTGATGCACATGAGGAGGTTGCCTAGCAACCAGGCTTCTGGAGACAGGTGGCAGCCATCTTTCATTTTTTCATTTTAACTAAAACCAGTGAGAAGAGAGAGAGAGAGAGTGTGTGTGTGTACAGTGTGTATTGTGTATGTGTTGTGTTTGGGTGTGTATTGTGTATGTGTGTGTATTGTGTATGTGTGTGTATTGTGTGTGTGTGTGTATTGTGTGCGTGTGTGTATTGTGTTTGTGTGTATTATGTGTGTATTGTGTGTGTATTGTGTTTGTGTGTTTATTGTGTGTGTGTTTATTGTGTGTGTATTGTGTGTTTATTGTGTGTGTGTGTGTGTGTGTGTGTGTGTTTATTGTGCAGGTGTTATATTCCGGTGATAAATGTTTTCAGTAGTAAACTACAGTTGTTAATGCGTGAAACAGACGGAGGGATGAAAGGATTTGGTGTATTTGGTGTACAGTATTTCCTGTATGAAGTATTTCTTCAGTATCGGCCACAAAGCTACATTTTCTGTTTCATTGCTAATTTACAGACTTAAGAAATGTTTGAACTGTGAGTACGAGATGCAGATCAACTGATCCACTACACACACACACACACACTTGTCGTTTCCCTGAAATACACACTTTACACTTTACAGAGTTACAGAGTGTGTATGAAGAGCAGAGACGTGTCGCTTCGTCCCAACACACTTTACTTTAACCTCAGAGCTGATTAAACACACGACCTGCTCCTCATCAAACAGTCCGAGAGCCAATCAGAGCCAGTTCCTTGTGGAGAACTCAACCTCACACACACTGAGCATACCTCATCGTCCCCCTCATCGTGTCAGAGATTCTTTTAAGATTCTTATAAAAACCATAACATGTAAAGTTTTTATTAGAGATACCAGAATCTATTTTTAAATTGCATGAATATGTAAATTAGGACACGCCCCATGCCACCTCCAACAGTGTCTGTAACATTCAACAATATCTGTAACATTAGCTAAACCAAAATAACAAGCTGTCTTTGTGCCACCTCATTATCCTGATCATTTGCATATCAGATGTGACTGGTTCAGTGTGGTTGAGTTTATTTAGTGGAAGTCCCACCCATTTTAAATGTAAAAAATGTACTGTGATTTACATTGAAATCAGCATTAAAGAGGAACTGAAACATTCAAACACCTGAGAAAACACACACACACACACACACACACACACACTGCAGTCCTTGAGTGTTAACACCAGGGGAACAGAGAGCCACGCCTAACAACTCAGGGCAAAGCAGTGAGACAGGGAAAGAGAGAGAGAATCAGAGTGAAAGAGTGTGTGCATGTGTGTGTGTGTGTGAGAGAGAGAGAGAGAGAGAGAGGGTGTGAGCAGTAACTTGATCTGTTGCCTGCTTTGTGAGCTTCAGCAGAGAAAAGCCTTTTAACACACACTCATTACAATCACTGTGTGTGTGTGTGTGTGTGTGTGTGTGTTTGTGTGTTTCATTTGTCACAGTGAAGCTCAGTGAGTAAAATGTCAAAGCAGCACAACGTTGAGATGTTTCATTATGAGTGCATTCCATATGTGTGTATATGTAATGTGTACTGTATTGTGTGTGTAGTGTTTGTGTAGTGTATTTTGTGTTGTGTGTGTATACAGTGTTTTGTGTGTATTGTGTGTATTGTGTGTGTGTGTATTATACACAATATGTGTGTAATATAATATATATTAAATAGATACAGTACTAATGTTTCTACATTTATTTAAAAGGAGATTTTAATGTATTAATAATTGTGAAAGACCTAATGACCAGAGACTAAAAATCAGATCAATGAAGCTGAAATAAACTACAGTGCAGAATATCTCACACACACACACACACACATACATGCATACACACATGCACAGACAAACACAAATACACACACAAATACACACACATACACACAAATACACATACACACTCACAAATACACACACACACACACATACATACACACAAATACACACACACACACACACACATAAAAATACACATACACACATACACGATGATAAAGGTCAGTGATTTATCAAAATAAAACTCGTTTGTCTTCACACTGAACTGATCTGCTGTTTCAGATCCCGAGACTTTACAGACAGTCAAACAGCTGAGGAATAAAGTAAGAACACAGCAGTGTGTGTGTGTGTGTGTATTGGGGGACAGACGGCCCAGGGTTAAATCACTCATCACCAAAATGCCAACGTCTGTCGGAGGAACTGAACATCCATCTGCCATCATCATCATCATCATCATAATCCTCATCCTCTCCACCCTCATCATAATAATCATCAACACCTTCATCATCACCTTCATCATCATTATCTTCATCATCACCTTCATCATAATCTTCAACACCTTCTTCATCATCATCACCATCATCATAATCTTCATCTCCACCTTCATCATCATCATCACCTTCATCATAATCATCATAATCTTCATCATCACCTTCATCATAATCATCTTAATCTGCATCATCACCTTCATCATCATTACCTTCATCGTCATAATCTTCATCAACACCTTCATCATTTTAATCTTCATCAACACCTTCATCATCTTCATCTTCATCATCATCTACAAACGACTAATTATAGCCAGTGATTTAGATTTTTCAGTGAGGAATTACTCTGCATGTTAATAATCGCTGTTCGTGTGGAAGCTGTTTAAAGCCCTGAACACTTCCTCATATAAAGTGAGAAAAACACAGAAGTCCTTCAGAAAGACGGAATGTTCCAGAATCAGGTGGAGATCAGGAGTAAGATTTTTAAAAAATTCAGCTTTAAACTTTAAATGTGTCATTTCTGAGTATAATTAAGATTGCGTCCACATTAATAAGATCTGAAAACTGCATTTTCGTTTTAAACGCTCTCCGTCTACACTGGCGTTTTCAAATGTTTTCCAGAAATCGCTCGTCCACACGGAAACATCTGAAAACGCTCACGTGTAAAAACATACGGAGCTCCGGCCTGCGTCACGTCCATCAGCCGTTTATTTAAAAATACTATCTGAAGGTTGTACAAAGTGACATTAATCTTAACAATGCTATTAACCTGGATATCAGGCACAACAACTGCAGCACATCTTGTTTGTTTGGAGTTGAATGGGTCACATGACTAAAAACATGTCATTGTTTTTGAGTATCTCCGTTTTTTAGTCCACACTACAACGCAAGCTTAAAAGCTCTGCTTACACCGGACAGAAACACCGTGTCAGTGTGGAGGGAAGAACAAAACATAGAGAAAAGATGCAGATTAAATTCATCTGGATTAACATAGATGTAGCCTCAGCTACATCTGAGAATACACGTACTACATCAGTATGTGCTGAGATTTCTCTTCTCCAACGTCAGACGTGAAAGTGTCAGATGTCTGTAATTCCGTTCGATTGTTTCTTGGACCAGAAATTAAGGTTTTCATCTAAAAGTCCTGTGTGGCATTAAATTTAGAAAAGAAAATCAGAAATGGGTAACAGAACACACTTTAAAAGTGAATAAAATTTGAAAAATGGAGTAATTGTGTCTGAGATGTCTATAGAGAGTGAATGAGGTCTCTCTGACGGTTAGAGATGGTCCTTTATTCTACATATAAATATTTACTCAACATTTATCTGATCATTCTTGTTAGAGTGAATACAGAGTTATAAAACCACTGACGCATCAGGATGTACGTCTCACATGGAGCACAGGGTCGTGTGTGTGTGTGTGTGTGTGTGTGGACATCTCCATTTATTGTACAGCTGATGATCAGAACACACATGAGGAAATATCCAACGCTCCATCTCGAACTCATCACACTGACACACACAGCGAGGAGAGAAGAGATAAAATACAGGAATAAAATATGAATTTGGGTCAGGGCATGAATCTCAGACACACTGATGCATGTAGCTCTGTCTAAAACACATTCCCACAGGACAGAAGCTCGACCGCAGCACATTCTCATTCCCAAACCCTCACATGAGCTCTAATGCGGGTCATAAACAGAGATGTCCTGTATGAATAGAGCACATTGTCATCAGCAGGCCAAAACGTGGCTTCAGAGACGAGCCTGAGTGACCGAGCTGAATAATTACTCTGTGTCTGTGTGTGTGTGTGTGTGTGTGTGTGTGTGTGTGTGTGTGTGTGTTCTCCGGATGGCGTGTGAGGAATTGTACAGTTGTGATGAGGCTCTGGTTAACAACTCAAATGACACCATAAGCATCTGTCTCACACACACGCTGTAAATTCTTTCATGCACTACTTTAGTACTACAGCCTGTCTAATATTACACTCACACACACTCACACACATTCACACACACACACTCACACACACACACTCACACACACACACTCACACACACACACACTCACACTCACACACACTCACACACACTCACACACACACACATATATGACCCTCCTGCATACGTTCTGCTGAGGAAAATGTAAAATTCACAGCCGCTATTGTTTAAACTCCTGCAGGATCCAAAATCTCAGAAAAGCACTTTTACATTCTTTCCCATGGAGATGTGAAATTAAAAACAGGGAGTTCTCTTCCCTTTCTCTCTCTCTCTCTCTCTTCCCTTTCTCTCCCTTTAAATTTCTCTCTCTCTTCCCTTTCTCTCTCTTTCCCTTCTCTCTTCCCCTTTCTCTCTCTCTTTAAATTTCTCTCTTCCTTTTCTCTTCCCTTTCTCTCTCTCTCTTTAAGTTTCTCTCTCTTCCCTTTCTCTCTCTTTCTCTTCCCTTTCTCTCTCTCTTTAAATTTCTCTCTCTTCCCTTTCTCTCTCTCTCTCTCTTTCTCTCACTTTAAATTTCTCTCTCTTCCCTTTCTCTCACTTTAAATTTCTCTCTCTCTTCCCTTTCTCTTCCCTTTCTCTCTTTCTTTCCCTTTCTCTCTGTCTTTAAATTTCTCTCTTCCCTTTCTCTCTCTTCTCTTTCTCTCTCTCTCTTTCCCTTTCTCTCTCTCTTTAAATTTCTCTCTTCCCTTTCTCTCTCTCTTCCCTTTCTCTCTTCCCTTTCTCTCTTTCCCTTTCTCTCTCTTTAAATTTCTCTCTTCCCTTTCTCTCTCTCTCTTTAAATTTCTCTCTCTTCCCTTTCTCTCTCTCTTCCTTTCTCTTTCTTTCCCTTTCTCTCTCTCTCTTTAAATTTCTCTCTTCCCTTTCTCTCTCTTCCCTTTCTCTCTCTCTCTCTTTAAATTTCTCTCTCTTCCCTTTCTCTCTCTCTCTCTTTCCCTCTCTTTAAATTTCTCTCTCTCTCTGCGCATGCGCGGTGGAGGAGTGAGCGTGGTGTGTAGAGCGCGTGAGAGTGGTTTGGCATCTTGCCAAAGTTTTTTGCGAGTTTGTCCTTTTTTCTTTCATTTAATTTATTGAAGGTCTAGTTATTGAGTTATCGGTGGTTAGTGAAAGTTGAGAGTGGGTGAGAGTGAGCGGGACGCCATGGCCTCCATGGCCAGAGGGGAGACGCTGTCTCTCCGCCATGGCGTCAGGTGTGTACCGGTGAATGGAGAACAGGTGGAGGAGGTTCTGCTGGCGGTGGGAGAGCAGGTCGGGTGTGAGAACATCTACTCCGCCTCCCGAATGAACAAAGCGGTGGTGATTTTCCTAAAAAAAGAAATATTCGCCAACACGCTGTGCGAAAGTGGAATATTGCTAAAAGGTGACATGCTACACGTCACCCCTCTTTCTGCCCCTGCGACACGGGTCGTTATTTCCAATGTCCCCCCCTTCATTAAAGACGAACTGATCATGAAAGAGCTGGCCCGCTTCGGAAAGTTCGCCGGCCCCATGACGGACATCCCGCTCGGCTGTAAGAACTTCGCGGTGAAACACGTCATGTCTTTCCGGAGACAGGTTTATATGTTTATTAACAACCGAGATCAAAACACTGGATATAAACTTCAAGTGTAAAGTCGGTGACAGCAGCTACACTGTTTTTGCCACCACCGAACGCCTGAGGTGTTTTGGGTGTGGGGAGATCGGACATAAACGGCTGAGCTGCCCACGCAGGGCGGTGCAGACGGGGAGCTCCGGGGGAGACACGGCCGGGGTACAGCAGCAGCAGCGCGGAGACAGCCAGCGGGGGGACACCGGAGAACAGGAGCCTGGGGCAGAGAGGGGTAACGACACACCGAGGTCACGAGAAGAGGTCAGTGAGGAACACACCACTGAAATAATTACAGCACCCAGTGCTAACACCGACACCTGCGTCCATACCTGCAGTAACACCGACACCACAGACAGTCTTCACCCTAAGCCCTACACCGCTATCACCGGTGGAGACAGTGACCCCACACAACCGCAACAGAAGAACCTACAGGACAAGAACATCGAGAAGAATAAAACTAATTCGGGAATAATAAGGGAGAAGATGGACAAGGTGGAAGAATCGTCTAAACAGGCACAGCGTAATGTTGAGACGTTGGAGGACTTGGGCCCAGAGTGCAGTGGAGGAGCGGCAGGAGAGGAACCCCCCACATGGGAAATGGGCAGCAACCGCAAGAGAGGATTTGATGTGTTCTTGGAATGCATACGGATATACTGACGATATACTGTTCTGACAAAGTTTTTTTTGGTGGGGTGGTTTCTGAGTTGGGGGGGGTCTGTGGGGGTTATTTTTTTCTTTTTTCTTCCCTCCTTCTCTTTCTTCTCCTTCTTTCTCTATTTTTTTAAATGGAAAAAATGATTTTCAGAAGTGTAGATATGTAAATATACCTAAAATTGAACCTAATAAAGGTGTCTTAAAAGTCAAAAAAAAAGTCTCTCTCTTTAAATTTCTCTCCCTCTTCCCTTTCTCTCTTACTCTTCCCCTTTCTCTCTCTTTAAATTTCCCTCTCTCTTCCCTTTCTCTCTCTCTCTTCCCTTTCTCTCTCTTTAAATTTCTCTCTCTCTTCCCTTTCTCTCTCTCTTTCCCTTTCTCTCTCTCTTTAAATTTCTCTCTTCCCTTTCTCTCTCTCTTTCTCTTTCCTTTCCCTCTCTCTCTTTAAATTTCTCTATCTTTCTCTTTCTCTCTTCCCTTTCTCTCTCTTTAAATTTCCCTCTCTCTTCCCTTTCTCTCTCTCTCTTCCCTTTCTCTCTCTCTTTCCCTTTCTCTCTCTTTAAATTTCTCTCTCTCCTTCTCTTTCCTTTCCCTCTCTCTCTTTAAATTTCTCTATCTTTCTCTTTCTCTCTCTTCCCTTTCTCTCTCTTTAAATTTCCCTCTCTCTTCCCTTTCTCTCTCTCTCTTCCCTTTCTCTCTCTCTTTCCCTTTCTCTCTCTCTTTCCCTTTCTCTCTCTTTAAATTTCTCTCTCTCCTTCTCTTTCCTTTCCCTCTCTCTCTTTAAATTTCTCTATCTTTCTCTTTCTCTCTCTTCCCTTTCTCTCTCTTTAAATTTCTCTCTCTCTTCCCTTTCTCTCTCTTTAAATTTCTCTGTCTTCCCTTTCTCTCTCTCTTCCCTTTCTCTCTCTTTAAATTTCTCTCTCTTCCCTTTCTCTCTCTCTTTCCCTTTCTCTCTCTTCCCTTTCTCTCTCTCTCTTTAAATTTCTCTCTTCCCTTTCTCTCTCTCTTTCCCTTTCTCTCTCTTCCCTTTCTCTCTTTAAATTTCTCTCTCTTCCCTTTCTCTCTTTAAATTTCTCTCTCTCTTCCCTTTCTCTCTCTCTTCCCTTTCTCTCTCTCTTCTCTTTCTCTCTCTCTTCCCTTTCTCTTTCTCTCTTCCCTTTCTCTCTCTCTCTTCAAATTTCTCTCTCTCTGTTTCCCTTTCTCTCCTCTCAGTTTTATGTCTAGAAAAGTCTTGAGTGTTTTTTAATCACAGACTCTTACTCTGAGAAAATTTCTACACTGTCTGACTTCATGAGTTTTTGGGCATTTGTTGGGGGAAAAGAATGAGGACACACCCAGAATCACCCAAAACCCCGCCCCCTTTTTGTTACTGCCCTGTTTTAAATACTGTGAATAACATGAATGCTTCTCCTTCTAGGCCCTATCTGATTCCACTCCAGCGTCCACACACATTCCTCATGTCCACTGGTCAAATTCCCGTCTGAACTCTCTCCCGTTAATCGATACGGGATCTTGTGTCCCATTACAGCAGAAACTCAGAGCACGTCCCTCAAGCTTTAACTCTTTAAAACCCACTGTCAGAACCTACTGCCTTTCTGTGCTGTTTATTTGTCAGTGAAGATGAGTCCATTATGTTCATTATGAGTGAAAAGAGAAAAGAGCTGATTCGATCGCTCGGAAGAGGAAAATGACAGAAAAAACATATTGATTCCTACAGGATTATTACAGGATTACAGCTCTAACCACACACACTCCATCTCTCTCTCTCTCTCTCTGTCTTTGTGTTTCTCTCTCTTTCTATCTCTCTCTCTCTCTTTTGCTCTCTCTCTCTTTCTCTCTCTGTCTTTGTGTTTCTCTCTCTTTCTATCTCTCTTTGTCTGTGTTGAAACTCTCTTTCTCTCTCTCTTTCTGCCTCTCTTTGTCTCTGTGTTTCTCTCTCTTTCACTCTCTCTCTCTGTTTCTCTTTCTTTCTCTCTGAGCCTCATTTATCACTCTATTAGTAAAGTTGTGTGTAAATATTTTTCAGCAAAACAAAACCTTCAGATTTACGAAGGTTTCAGAGATTTTCTTCGTACTCACACACGTATGTTAGTAAAAGCCAATCAACCACAAACTACCAAGCATGTTCATGGCACAGCTTAGTTACATTTAGCCACGCCTACAAAACTCCATAAAAGGCAAGGCTTATGGAGCTGAAAATGACAAACTGGTGACTAAATGGTGAAAGAACACCTCTTAAGCGCTAAATCTTCCAGTAATGCAGCGGCTACCGTACACACACTCCCTCCTCCTTATAGGGTGCCATTACTTTTGTCTTAATTGAATGGCTATCATATTTGTGTTAACGTATGGATTTGTTTGGTGTGTGTGGGTGTGTGTGAGTGAGTAACATGGCAGGGTGAAGGAACCGATCGGTTCTCAGCAGAAGAAAAGCTCAGAGGAACTGAACACAAGTGCATTGTTCCTGAGTGGTGCTGTGATGTAAACATGGGGGCCAAGGGAGATCACATGACCACATTCCTGAGAAAAAGCCCTCAGACATGCAGATAGAGCAATGTGTACAGTGCTTTCTATCAGTCTGACCTGCTGCAGTCACTCATCTGAACCTAGAACCATTTCACACACGTTCCTGTGTTCCATTCATATAACGGTATCTGTAAATATGGGCGGAGTTTTGCTGAAGCGGGTGGGGCAGAGACTAGTAGTGGGCATGATTAGTGCGGTTTTAATTTTGATAAAAACAAGCATTTTATAATAAATTTGTGTTTAATAAAAAAGAGCAAGTCAAACAAAGTGAAAGGTGCCAACACGTATTCTTATTGAATATAAAGAGACTGCAAACTTCAGATGAAGCTAAACTAAAACAAACATACAAACAGTCAGGATTATAGTGCGCTTGGTAGCTTCTACATCACCATCATGTTCCTCACTATGTAGTGAGTAGATCAAGTGAAAAGGAAGCCATTTTGAATTCAGCCTCAGTTTAAGATGGTGAATTATGTTTGAGTAAGAAATACAATATGGAGATAAATATCAGTGACAGGAAAATATTACTGTGAATAAATAATTAAAACTGAATCTGAAACATTACATTTAATTATAAAATTGTGAATCTTATCTTCTAAATCCTGCAGAGAAGTTGATTATTAGAAGAGATCCAGTGTGTGAGACGGTCTCTGCACCACTGCACATCACTGAGCTGAAGCTCGGCTCACATCATTAATACCAGTGAACTGCTCTGTTTATGGACCTGCGCTCTGTACATCTGTAAACTCACACACACACACACACACACACACACACACACACGGCCGGACTTTTTAAACAGTCATGAAGTGGAGGACGATGCTGCTCACAGACACAGATGTTTATCACTGAAGATCAGGAGAAGAAAACGCTTCAACTGTCTGAACTGAAACCTTCCAGATCTACAACTTCAGTGATCATTGCATGGGTCACGAGCAGATCCGAGCAGATTCAGAGCCACGTTCAGAGAGAACAAAATGTCTGAGAAAAAACTGTAATTCTCTTTATGTGAACGAGGTTTGAGTCTTTACTGCAGTTTACACACATCAGAAAAACCAACAAACAAATCAGTCCTTCACCCGTACACACACACACACGCTGTCACACACACTCACTCTCACACACTCACTCACACTCACATACTCACACACATACTCACAGTCACTCACACTCACAGTCACTCACACTCGCTCTCACTCACACACGCTCACTCTCACACACACTCACTCTCACACACACTCACTCTCACACACACTCACTCTCACACACACTCACTCTCACACACACAGTCTCACACACACAGTCTCACACACACAGTCTCACACACACAGTCTCACACACACAGTCTCACACACACAGTCTCACACACTCTCTCTCACACACACTCTCACACACACACTCTCACACACACACACTCTCACACACACACTCACTCACTCACACACTCACTCACTCACACACTCACTCACACACACACACCCTCACTCACACCCTCACTCACTCACTCACACACTCACTCACACACACACTCACTCTCACACACACTCACTCTCACACACACTCACTCTCACACACACTCACTCTCACACACACTCACTCTCACACAGTCTCACACACAGTCTCACACACACAGTCTCACACACACAGTCTCACACTCTCTCTCACACACACACACTCTCACACACACACACTCTCACACACACACACTCTCACACACACACACTCTCACACACACACACACTCTCACACACACACTCACTCACTCACACACACTCACTCACAAACACACACTCACTCACAAACACACTCACTCACTCACACACTCACTCACTCACACACACACACACCCTCACTCACACACACACCCTCACTCACTCACTCACTCACACCCTCACTCACTCACACCCTCACTCACTCACTCACTCACACACTCACTCACACACTCACTCACACACTCACTCACACACACACACCCTCACCCACACACCCTCACTCACTCACACACTCACTCACCCTCACTCACACCCTCACTCACTCACTCACACACTCACTCACACACCCTCACTCACACACTCACTCACACACTCACTCACACACTCACTCACACACTCACTCACACACTCACTCACACACTCACTCACACACCCTCACTCACACACCCTCACTCACACACCCTCACTCACACACCCTCACTCACACCCTCACACACTCACTCACACACTCACTCACTCTCACTCACACACCCTCACTCACACCCTCACTCACACACCCTCACTCACACACACCCTCACTCACACACACCCTCACTCACACACACCCACTCACACACTCACTCACACACACCCACTCACACACTCACTCACACACTCACTCACACACTCACTCACACACTCACTCACACACACACCCACACACACACCCACACACACCCTCACCCACACACCCTCACTCACTCACTCACACACTCACTCACACACTCACTCACTCACACACCCTCACTCACACACACACTCTCACACACACTCTCACACACACTCTCACACACACTCTCACACACACTCTCACACACACACACACTCACACACACCCTCACTCACTCACACACCCTCACTCACACACACTCTCTCACACACACACACACACACACACTCTCACACACACACACACTCTCACTCTCTCACACACACTCACACACACTCACACACACATACACATACACATATTCACACACTCACTCTCACATACACATACTCACACATACACATACTCACACTCACTCTCACACTCAGTCACACATACACACTTCAACATTAACGTTGCTCTAAAACATATATAATAATAATATAATAATCATGGAGTGGAGACAAATCATGACAGCAAAAAAACAACACACAGAGAAAGAGAGAGAAGGGGGGGGGGGACAGCTGTCCTGAACACTGCATTTATTTCTGTATCGAATTCCTCAGCATGTGTCCGGCTCAGGCTGATGATGTCATACAGGAAGCCAGGTGTCTCCCTTTCCTATTTACTTTAGCATGAGGATTTATTTTCTCTGCACACCCCCAACACACACACGTTTGATGATGATTTTGATAGTGTGTAATAATGACTTTAGGTATCTTTGGGTACATATGAGCTCCTAATCAGGTGTTTTATTTAAAAAATTCATCAGGATGTTTTTTTGTTTCCTGAAAAAAGATTAAAGACCATTAACAAGGCGCATAAAAGGGAAAGCTGTCGGTTTCCGAGTGGAACAACAGAAATGCGTTCGTTCTATCGTCCAGACATCATGAGCTTGAATCGTGACGATGCCACAGTCGTCCACGTCAAGAAAGCAAAACTGGCCATGCCCTCTGTGCGGGAGGGGCATACTCTCTCTCACCTGTCAATCACAGTGACGCTAGCCAATCGTAGGCGTACATGTGTATGTGGAAGAGGGCAGATATCCAGCTGTTACGCTGCCATATGATGCAGCATGAGCAGCAGTTCCACATGTTTCAGAGTGTGTTAGCCTGAGTGGTAGCTGTTGTGTGACAGAGGAGAGCTGACTGGTGGGTGAGAACCGGCCATGAACATGGGAGAAAATCCAGTAAAGAAAGCACTAAATGATGTGTGTTTTCTGGAGAATAAAGGAAAATGTATAGAAACAGATTGCAGATTTTCAGATTTCATGAAATTCGATAAGTTTCCAGATTTTTCACATGGTACAACGCTCTGGTATTGAAATTACTTGACTTTTTTTCAGCTGGCTTCGTTGCCTCGTGTTGGTGAAGCATGTGGAATGGTGATCAGATGCAGATCTGCCCTGAGTGCTGCAGATTCCTGAGCTCTGATTTATGCCATGTGGAAATGTGGCCTGAACGCTGCTGAGTGAACGCCTGGGCACAAAATCACAACCTTACTGAACACTCTGGAACAACAATTTATCTTCAGAGCTCACTCAAGGTCATTACATTCCCATTAAAGTCCAGCTATTCTAAAACCTCAGGAACAGGGACAGTAATGTTAAATCCATAATCACAACACACACATGTAGGAAACACAACAAGGTTAGCATCTCAGCTACTGCTGTTAATAATCATACATTATTTTTTGTTTCTTCGAGGCTGGATTTTAGAGTTTCTGTTCCGAAAATGTGAGTTTCAGTCTAATAACACAGCAGAAATACACAGCTTCCTGTCTTAAGACTGAACCTCGAAAACATCATCAAAGTGTCAAATTACTTAATAATAATAATAATTATTATTATTATTATCATTAGACATGCTTCAGGGTTTTCGCACTTGGACATTTAAGCATTAATTTAAAACATAAGATTTAATGAAACAAACATTATCACTCATCAGAAATTTTACTCATGGAATTACTGACGGATGATTTGATTATCCTTTAAAAACATTTCTTTAAGAGCAGAATTATTCACTGAAAGTCTGTAAATTACATCATTGTGATTTAACATCAAAGAAATGTGAACAATTTTATTTTCCGTTTTCAATCAAACACAACTGAAAAAACTGTAACTTGATGGTGTTCATTAAAAACTAAACACATCCTGCTACACCAGTATTTAAGTGATGTAATTGATTATATTTGTGATAAGTGGACTGGCAGCGCTGTAAGATGAAGGACACGCCACGTCACGCTTCTCCTGGTCCAGTCACTGACCTGATCTTCACTCTGCTGCGTCTTTAAACCACTGAATTCCAGCAACAACTCAGAAATTAGTCTAACTTCTGCCTCTGAATCTCTACAAGTACAGTCAATGAGAAAGCGCTGTTTGGCCATAATCTCTTCTGTGTAAGAGGTCAAAGGTCACTGAAGTATAGTGGGTTAATCTGAAGTGAGGATGAAAAGGATGCAGTGAGGAAGATCCTGAGGGTTAAAATCTGTGAGATCAGAGCTGGACTTCAGCGAGTCAATCAGACCCACTGAATAAACTCTGGACGCACGCAGACGTGTGAGGAACGTGCTCTAAAGGAGAAACCCCAAGCTCACGTGAGGGGAAAACGTCCTGCAGAGAGAGAAGACGTCAGTGTGAGTGTGCAGCTCTTTTATCTGGATATTTAGACTCGTGTCTCTGATGCCGTGTTCTCCCGTGAGTTTCAGAGCTCCAGTGGAAATGACGTTTATGAGGATTCTTTAACATCAACGTTCAGCGCAGTTTAAAAGCACACGCCTGCTAACGTCCTGCTGAGCAACACAACACTCTGATTTTCTTAAAACTATTTTTTACATTTCCCTGCTGACATACTGCTGTGTACCTCATTCCTCATCGGAACTTTGACTATCACCTTCAGCTGGAACGTTCCAAAGTTCTTATATTCTCATCTTTTACTGAAATATAATTTTTTTTAAATGAGATATTTCCCTCCATTTGTGTCCTCTATGATGTAATTAACCGAACGTAGCTCAAAAACAAATGCAGACGTTAACTCTGACCTTTTTACCATAAAGAAGGACAGATTTCAGAAAGGTAATAAAACACACAAAATACCAGATAAAGAAACACTTCACATTATTTCAGGAAGCTTGTAAAGCAGTTTAACATTAGAGCAGAACACAGTGGGTCTGATACGACACGGTACAGTAGTCCAATCTAGAGGTTCTGAAACAATGCACTAATTTCTCAGCATAGTGTTTGCATGTTTATTGCGTTGCTGTACGGCTGCAACTAACGATTATTTTCATAATCGATTAGTCTCGATTTTATTGATTAGTTGGTACAGCTCTAGTTTCACAGATAATAAGGAGCAGTTTTAGAGAGAATAAACCAGCATCAACAGTTACAGCCAGTTTCTTAACTGCAGTTTCAGTGTTACAGAAAAGCCAAACTTCAGCATGACGTCAGTAACCTGAGCTCCAACATCAGCATTTAGGAGAAAGTTTCTGTTTATGCACAAGATTTTTTACACAGTTTGACATTTTTGCGTAGCTGAGCTGATTAATTGTGTGTCATCAGTGGAGAAGTGAAAGCCAACATTAAAGTGAAAGAAAAAGTGAAAGCCACCATTATGTTTGTGAATTTTATGTCTAAGGAGCTTGATATAAATTGAGAATAAAACAGAACCCTGTGGTATTGTACTTCTTAAGGCTCTGCAGTCTTTCTGTTAATGTCTGATTCATACTGGTCTAATTTCTACTTTCTGTTTGTCTAAAGTCTGTACAAACACTGTGCGTTCATTGTGTTCAGTCTGTTATTTCATTTACAACAGATTTCCAATCTCAGAAATACTCTACAATAAATAAACAATTTCTGTATATTGTTATTGTAACGGTTTTATAATATCTTGAATCTGATCTAAAACATCTAAAATCACACTGCACTCGTATGACAGAACCCTTTACAGAATAAAGCACTAACACAAGCTGACAGCGTGACCCTGTGTGACCCGACACGCTTCAGCATTTAACCAGCGTGGTGATCTCGTCCTCACTGAGACATGGAGGTGAGAGGCAGTGACGAGACCCCGAGACGCACCGAGCAATGAGATGCCAAAACACATCAGCGCTCAGAGCAGAACCTGTCCAACATCCACGCATCAGTCAGCACGATGCTCTGATCACACGGAGAGAGGAACTCCACGATCTCCAGCCAGGTGTTTGTGCTAAAAGCAGTAGCAGGAATAAACTCAGATGTTTTATCTTTATCGTTTCTGATCACCAGCAGAGCATGACTCCATTAGACGGATCCGGAAATAAACATCAGGCTCAATAAATGAGTCACATCCCTGATGAAACCAGCATTGAGTTCTCTTAACAAGTTTTATCATGTCTTCGTTAGAGAACAATGAATCCATCAGAACCTCACAATAAACCTGTGAATAATTATTATAACCTCATCGAATTAAATCAAAATTACATCAACAGTTAAAGAGCTGCATGTAAATCTAATCCAATCTAACACATAATCCACACTGCGTCCAAGTCTAAACACAAACACAACCTCAAAAACAAAGTGCACAGAGAATTTATTTATGACAAAAAGCTTCATGTTGTTCATCTGAAGTGCAGGAATTAAAAATGTAGTGGAGGTGAAATTAAAGTTAAAATGGCAGCAGTGAGGAGCTTCACACACTAACCCCCGAATAACACACCAACACACTAACGACCCAAAGAACACACCAACACACTAACCCCCGAATAACACACCAACACACTAACGACCCAAAGAACACACCAACACACTAACCCCCCGAATAACACACCAACACACTAACGACCCAAAGAACACACCAACACACTAACCCCCGAATAACACACCAACACACTAACGACCCAAAGAACACACCAACACACTAACGACCCAAAGAACACACCAACACACTAACCACCCGAATAACACACCAACACACTAATGACCCAAAGAACACACCAACACACTAACCCCCGAATAACACACCAACACACTAACCCCCGAATAACACACCAACACACTAACGGCCCAAATAACACACCAACACACTAACCCCCGAATAACACAACACACAAACCCCCGAATAACACACCAACACACTAACGACCCAAAGAACACACCAACACACTAACCCCCGAATAACACACCAACACACTAACCCACAAATAAAACACCAACACACTAACCCCCCGAATAACACACCAACATACTAACCCCCCGAATAACACACCAACACACCAACACACTAACCCCCGAATAACACACCAACACACTAACCCCCCGAATAACACACCAACACACTAACCCCCGAATAACACACCAACACACTAACCCCCGAATAACACACCAACACACTAACCCCCGAATAACACACCAACACACTAACGACCTAAAGAACACACCAACACACTAACCCCCGAATAACACACCAACACACTAACGACCCAAAGAACACACCAACACACTAACCCCCGAATAACACACCAACACACTAACCCACAAATAAAACACCAACACACTAACCCCCCGAATAACACACCAACATACTAACCCCCCGAATAACACACCAACACACCAACACACTAACCCCCGAATAACACACCAACACACTAACCCCCCGAATAACACACCAACACACTAACCCCCGAATAACACACCAACACACTAACCCCCGAATAACACACCAACACACTAACCCCCGAATAACACACCAACACACTAACGACCTAAAGAACACACCAACACACTAACCCCCGAATAACACACCAACACACTAACCCCCGAATAACACACCAACACACTAACCCCCCGAATAACACACCAACACACTAACCCCCGAATAACACACCAACACACTAACCCCCAAATAACACACCAACACACCAACACACTAACCCCCCGAATAACACACCAACACACTAACGACCCAAAGAACACACCAACACACTAACCCCCGAATAACACACCAACACACCAACACACTAACCCCCAGAATAACACACCAACACACTAACCCCCCGAATAACACACCAACACACTAACCCCCGAATAACACACCAACACACCAACACACTAACCCCCAAATAAAACACCAACACACTAACCCTCGAATAACACACCAACACACTAACCCCCCGAATAACACACCAACACACTAACCCCCGAATAACACACCAACACACTAACCCCCGAATAACACACCAACACACTAACCCCCGAATAACACACCAACACACCAACTCCCAAATAAAACACCAACACACTAACCCCCGAATAACACACCAACACACTAACGGCCCAAATAACACACCAACACACTAACCCCCGAATAACACACCAACACACTAACCCCCAAATAACACACCAACACACTAACCCCCAAATAACACACCAACACACTAACCCCCAAATAACACACCAACACACTAACCCCCGAATAACACACCAACACACTAACCCCCGAATAACACACCAACACACTAACCCCCGAATAACACACCAACACACCAACACACTAACCCCCCAAATAACACACCAACACACTAACCCCCGAATAACACACCAACACACTAACCCCCCGAATAACACACTAAGCCCCGAATAACACACCAACACACTAACCCCCGAATAACACACCAACACACTAACCCACAAATAACACACCAACACACTAACCCCCGAATAACACACCAACACACTAACCCCCCGAATAACACACCAACACACTAACCCCCGAATAACACACCAACACACTAACCCCCGAATAACACACCAACACACTAACCCCCCGAATAACACACCAACACACTAACCCCCGAATAACACACCAACACACTAACCCCCCGAATAACACACCAACACACTAACCCCCGAATAACACACCAACACACTAACCCCCAAATAACACACCAACACACTAACCCCCCGAATAACACACCAACACACTAACCCCCGAATAACACACCAACACACTAACCCCCCGAATAACACACCAACACACTAACCCCCCGAATAACACACCAACACACTAACCCCCGAATAACACACCAACACACTAACCCCCGAATAACACACCAACACACTAACCCCCCGAATAACACACCAACACACTAACCCCCCGAATAACACACCAACACACTAACCCCCCGAATAACACACCAACACACTAACCCCCGAATAACACACCAACACACTAACCCCCGAATAACACACCAACACACTAACCCCCGAATAACACACCAACACACTAACCCCCGAATAACACACCAACACACTAACCCCCAAATAACACACCAACACACTAACCCCCGAATAACACACTAACCCCTGAATAACACACCAACACACTAACCCCCCGAATAACACACCAACACACTAACCCCCGAATAACACACCAACACACTAACCCCCGAATAACACACCAACACACTAACCCCCCGAATAACACACCAACACCCGAATAACACACCAACACCCGAATAACACACCAACACCCGAATAACACACCAACACACTAACCCCCAAATAACACACCAACACACTAACCCCCCGAATAACACACCAACACACTAACCCCCGAATAACACACCAACACACTAACCCCCAAATAACACACCAACACACTAACCCCCCGAATAACACACCAACACACTAACCCCCGAATAACACACCAACACACTAACCCCCCGAATAACACACCAACACACTAGCCCCCCGAATAACACACCAACACACTAACCCCCGAATAACACACCAACACACTAACCCCCAAATAACACACCAACACACTAACCCCCGAATAACACACCAACACACTAACCCCCGAATAACACACCAACACACTAACCCCCAAATAAAACACCAACACACTAACCCCCCGAATAACACACCAACACACTAACCCCCGAATAACACACCAACACACCAACACACTAACCCCCCGAATAACACACCAACACACTAACATCCGAATAACACACCAACACACTAACCCCCCGAATAACACACCAACACACTAACCCCCAAATAACACACCAACACACTAACCCCCAAACACACCAACACACTAACCCCCAAATAACACACCAACACACTAACCCCCCGAATAACACACCAACACACTAACCCCCAAATAACACACCAACACACTAACCCCCAAATAACACACCAACACACTAACCCCCGAATAACACACTAACCCCCGAATAACACACTAACCCCCGAATAACACACCAACACACTAACCCCTGAATAACACACCAACACACTAACCCCCCGAACAACACACCAACACACCAACACACTAACACCCGAATAACACACCAACACACTAACCCCCCGAATAACACACCAACACACTAACCCCCCGAATAACACACCAACACACTAAACCCCCGAATAACACACCAACACACTAACCCCCGAATAACACACCAACACACTAACCCCCCGAATAACACACCAACACACTAACCCCCCGAATAACACACCAACACACTAACCCCCCGAATAACACACCAACACACTAACCCCCGAATAACACACCAACACACTAACCCCCGAATAACACACCAACACACTAACCCCCCGAATAACACACCAACACACTAACCCCCAAATAAAACACCAACACACTAACCCCCCGAATAACACACCAACACACTAACCCCCGAATAACACACCAACACACCAACACACTAACCCCCCGAATAACACACCAACACACTAACATCCGAATAACACACCAACACACTAACCCCCCGAATAACACACCAACACACTAACCCCCAAATAACACACCAACACACTAACCCCCAAATAACACACCAACACACTAACCCCCAAATAACACCAACACACTAACCCCCGAATAACACACTAACCCCTCAATAACACACCAACACACTAACCCCCCGAATAACACACCAACACACTAACCCCCGAATAACACACCAACACACTAACCCCCGAATAACACACCAACACACTAACCCCCGAATAACACACCAACACACCAACACACTAACCCCCCGAATAACACACCAACACACTAACATCCGAATAACACACCAACACACTAACCCCCCGAATAACACACCAACACACTAACCCCCAAATAACACACCAACACACTAACCCCCAAATAACACACCAACACACTAACCCCCCGAATAACACACCAACACACCAACACACTAACACCCGAATAACACACCAACACACCAACACACTAACCCCCGAATAACACACCAACACACTAACCCCCAAATAACACACCAACACACTAACCCCCCAAATAACACACCAACACACTAACCCCCCGAATAACACACCAACACACTAACCCCCCGAATAACACACCAACACACTAACCCCCCAAATAACACACCAACACACTAACCCCCGAATAACACACCAACACACTAACACCCGAATAACACACCAACACACCAACACACTAACCCCCGAATAACACACCAACACACTAACCCCCCGAATAACACACCAACACACTAACCCCCCGAATAACACACCAACACACTAACCCCCCGAATAACACACCAACACACTAACCCCCCGAATAACACACCAACACACTAACCCCCCGAATAACACATCAACACACTAACCCCCCGAATAACACACCAACACACTAACCCCCGAATAACACACCAACACACTAACCCCCGAATAACACACCAACACACTAACCCCCGAATAACACACCAACACACTAACCCCCGAATAACACACCAACACACTAACGACCCAAAGAATACACCAACACACTAACCCCCCGAATAACACACCAACACACTAACCCCCGAATAACACACCAACACACTAACGACCCAAAGAATACACCAACACACTAACCCCCAAATAAAACACCAACACACCAACACACTAACCCCCAAATAAAACACCAACACACTAACCCCCGAATAACACACCAACACACCAACACACTAACCCCCCGAATAACACACCAACACACTAACCCCCAAATAACACACCAACACACTAACCCCCGAATAACACACCAACACACTAACCCCCCGAATAACACACCAACACACTAACCCCCGAATAACACACCAACACACTAACCCCCAAATAACACACCAACACACTAACCCCCAAATAACACACCAACACACTAACCCCCGAATAACACACCAACAAACTAACCCCCGAATAACACACCAACACACTAACCCCCCGAATAACACACCAACACACTAACCCCCAAATAAAACACCAACACACTAACCCCCCGAATAACACACCAACACACTAACCCCCGAATAACACACCAACACACCAACACACTAACCCCCCGAATAACACACCAACACACTAACATCCGAATAACACACCAACACACTAACCCCCCGAATAACACACCAACACACTAACCCCCAAATAACACACCAACACACTAACCCCCAAATAACACACCAACACACTAACCCCCAAATAACACCAACACACTAACCCCCGAATAACACACTAACCCCTCAATAACACACCAACACACTAACCCCCCGAATAACACACCAACACACTAACCCCCGAATAACACACCAACACACTAACCCCCGAATAACACACCAACACACTAACCCCCGAATAACACACCAACACACCACCACACTAACCCCTGAATAACACACCAACACACTAACCCCCCAAATAACACACCAACACACTAACACCCGAATAACATACCAACACACCAACACACTAACCCCCAAATAACACACCAACACACTAACCCCCCAAATAACACACCAACACACTAACCCCCAAATAACACACCAACACACTAACCCCCCGCATAACACACCAACACACTAACCCCCGAATAACACACCAACACACTAACCCCCAAATAACACACCAACACACTAACCCCCAAATAACACACCAACACACTAACCCCCAAATAACACACCAACACACTAACGCCCCGAACACACCAACACACTAACCCCCCAAATAACACACCAACACACTAACCCCCCAAATAACACACCAACACACTAACCCCCAAATAACACACCAACACACTAACCCCCCGCATAACACACCAACACACTAACCCCCGAATAACACACCAACACACCAACACACTAACCCCCCGAATAACACACCAACACACTAACCCCCAAATAACACACCAACACACTAACCCCCAAATAACACACCAACACACTAACCCCCAAATAACACACCAACACACTAACGCCCCGAATAACACACCAACACACTAACCCCCAAATAACACACCAACACACTAACCCCCCGAATAACACACCAACACACTAACCCCCGAATAACACACCAACACACTAACCCCCGAATAACACACCAACACACTAACCCCCGAATAACACACCAACACACCAACACACTAACCCCCGAATAACACACCAACACACTAACCCCCAAATAACACACCAACACACTAACCCCCGAATAACACACCAACACACTAACCCCCGAATAACACACCAACACACTAACCCCCCGAATAACACACCAACACACCAACACACTAACCCCCAAATAAAACACCAACACACTAACCCCCCGAATAACACACCAACACACTAACCCCCGAATAACACACCAACACACCAACACACTAACCCCCCGAATAACACACCAACACACTAACATCCGAATAACACACCAACACACTAACCCCCAAATAACACACCAACACACTAACCCCCAAATAACACACCAACACACTAACCCCCAAATAACACACCAACACACTAACATCCGAATAACACACCAACACACTAACCCCCCGAATAACACACCAACAAACTAACCCCCCGAATAACACACCAACACACTAACATCCGAATAACACACCAACACACTAACCCCCCCGAATAACACACCAACACACTAACCCCCAAATAACACCAACACACTAACCCCCGAATAACACACTAACCCCTGAATAACACACCAACACACTAACCCCCCGAATAACACACCAACACACTAACCCCCGAATAACACACCAACACACTAACCCCCGAATAACACACCAACACACTAACCCCCGAATAACACACCAACACACTAACCCCCAAATAACACACCAACACACTAACCCCCAAATAACACACCAACACACTAACCCCCCGAATAACACACCAACACACTAACCCCCCGAATAACACACCAACACACTAACCCCCAAATAACACACCAACACACTAACCCCCCGCATAACACACCAACACACTAACCCCCCGAATAACACACCAACACACTAACCCCCCGAATAACACACCAACACACTAACCCCCGAATAACACACCAACACACCAACACACTAACCCCCCGAATAACACACCAACACACTAACATCCGAATAAC
Organism: Ictalurus furcatus; assembly: GCF_023375685.1. Lineage (NCBI taxonomy): Eukaryota > Metazoa > Chordata > Actinopteri > Siluriformes > Ictaluridae > Ictalurus > Ictalurus furcatus. Next base: position 10,102,484 of record NC_071277.1, on the reverse strand, counting down.
ACACCAACACACTAACCCCCGAATAACACACCAACACACCAACACACTAACCCCCCGAATAACACACCAACACACTAACATCCGAATAACACACCAACACACTAACCCCCCGAATAACACACCAACACACTAACCCCCAAATAACACACTAACCCCCGAATAACACACCAACACACTAACCCCCGAATAACACACCAACACACTAACCCCCAAATAACACACCAACACACTAACCCCCAAATAACACACCAACACACTAACCCCCCGAATAACACACCAACACACTAACCCCCGAATAACACACCAACACACTAACCCCCGAATAACACACCAACACACCAACACACTAACCCCCCGAATAACACACCAACACACTAACACCCGAATAACACACCAACACACTAACCCCCAAATAACACACCAACACACTAACCCCCAAATAACACACCAACACACTAACCCCCCGAATAACACACCAACACACTAACCCCCGCATAACACACCAACACACTAACCCCCCGCATAACACACCAACACACTAACCCCCCGAATAACACACCAACACACTAACCCCCCGAATAACACACCAACACACTAACCCCCGAATAACACACCAACACACCAACACACTAACCCCCCGAATAACACACCAACACACTAACATCCGAATAACACACCAACACACTAACCCCCCGAATAACACACCAACACACTAACCCCCAAATAACACACTAACCCCCGAATAACACACCAACACACTAACCCCCGAATAACACACCAACACACTAACCCCCAAATAACACACCAACACACTAACCCCCAAATAACACACCAACACACTAACCCCCCGAATAACACACCAACACACTAACCCCCGAATAACACACCAACACACTAACCCCCGAATAACACACCAACACACCAACACACTAACCCCCGAATAACACACCAACACACTAACACCCGAATAACACACCAACACACTAACCCCCGAATAACACACCAACACACTAACCCCCGAATAACACACCAACACACTAACCCCCGAATAACACACCAACACACTAACCCCCAAATAACACACCAACACACTAACCCCCCGAATAACACACCAACACACTAACCCCCGAATAACACACCAACACACTAACCCCCGAATAACACACCAACACACTAACCCCCAAATAACACACCAACACACTAACCCCCCGCATAACACACCAACACACTAACCCCCCGAATAACACACCAACACACTAACCCCCCGAATAACACACCAACACACTAACCCCCGAATAACACACCAACACACCAACACACTAACCCCCCGAATAACACACCAACACACTAACATCCGAATAACACACCAACACACTAACCCCCCGAATAACACACCAACACACTAACCCCCAAATAACACACTAACCCCCGAATAACACACCAACACACTAACCCCCGAATAACACACCAACACACTAACCCCCAAATAACACACCAACACACTAACCCCCAAATAACACACCAACACACTAACCCCCCGAATAACACACCAACACACTAACCCCCGAATAACACACCAACACACTAACCCCCGAATAACACACCAACACACCAACACACTAACCCCCGAATAACACACCAACACACTAACACCCGAATAACACACCAACACACTAACCCCCGAATAACACACCAACACACTAACCCCCGAATAACACACCAACACACTAACCCCCGAATAACACACCAACACACTAACCCCCAAATAACACACCAACACACTAACCCCCCGAATAACACACCAACACACTAACCCCCAAATAACACACCAACACACTAACCCCCCGAATAACACACCAACACACTAACACCCGAATAACACACCAACACACTAACCCCCGAATAACACACCAACACACTAACCCCCCGAATAACACACCAACACACTAATCCCCAAATAACACACCAACACACTAACCCCCCGAATAACACACCAACACACTAACCCCCGAATAACACACCAACACACTAACCCCCAAATAACACACCAACACACTAACCCCCGAATAACACACTAACCCCTGAATAACACACCAACACACTAACCCCTGATGATTAATAACGTGTTCTCTCACAAGGGTTCCACAGTGAACTGGACCTACAGAATGTCATTACAGAACATTTAGTCATCACAGGTACATAAATAAGACTGCATTGTTTAGCAGAAATGTAAATTCTGCTAAAAAAAAATATAGAGAGTTATCAAAACTATTTGATAAAAATATCATTATATCATTTATATATCATTTCCAGCTAAACAAAAAGATTTTACCGAATGTGAAAGTGTAGTTTGTTGTATTTGTAACAAACGTTGAAACGTGAAACAGTGATCACGGTTCTCCATTTCAGTTTTACACTCACACTCTGGAACTCAGAGCTGCTCAGTACACAGGTGTGAGAGGAGAAAGTCCAATTCTCCAACACAGCCATCACAAAGTCAGGAGCTACACCAGCTGATTATCATTCTAACCCAGAAAACACTTCCACTTTAATAAAACACAGAGTAACACTCAAACTGCACAAACATCATGTCCAGCTTGTGCGTGTGTGTGTTTACTGTAACAGGTGCTCCATCGTCAGTGTGATGAAGTGTGTGATGTGTAACCCGGAGAGGAAGGGGTTAACTGCGCTGTGTGTTGGAGCTCCACATGCCTGAGGACTGCAGGATGTAAAATGAAGCCAGATGTGGCCGCGTTTAGAGAAACAAATAAAAAAAGTTGCAGGAATTTCAAAGCAATGATCTCCAGCCCTGTACTGGGGCCTCAACACACCACCTCCACCTACTGTAACACACACACACACACACACACACCAGGACCCTGACACATGCTCACAGTCTCCTAAACAAGCCTCCAGACCCACAATAATCTCACTGTGCAGACGGTATGAAGGTGTTTCCCAAAACAAACATGTCCACCTCGGCCCTGAGCAGAATTCGTTCCTGCAGATGCTCTGTCCTCGTAAAGGTAAGGATCAGGATCAGCACTGAGACACTAGCACTGTGTCATCATATCTCATGAAGTGGAAATCAGGACATAGCTCTGTTGTTGATGTTGTGATACTCCGGTACAGGAAGTGATGTCACAGATATGATCTCAGATATGGTGCAGGAGGTGACAGCAGAATTTTATATTGTGCTGATAAACGAGTGAAAAGGTGTTGTGTAGCTTTTCCCCTCTTTTCCTTCATTAACACCATCAGGTCAGAGACAGACCGTACATTTCTGACTAAATATTCTCATCAGACAGACATTCAATATCAGAGGATCCACAAAATTCATTATTCATTTCTCATAACAGCAAATCCACAAGTGTTTTATGCATACTTTTTATCCGTTTATAGTTACATTTAATGTTGTTTAAAACGAGTTAGTTCCTGTTGTCACTTACGTTCTAGCAGCTATAAATACTCGTTCCCTCACCATCTCTCTCTTTATTCTCTCTCTCGTTGTTCTCTCTCTTTATTCTCTCTCTCTTTATTCTCTTTCTCTTTATTCTCTCTCTTTATTCTCTCTCTCTCTTTATTCTCTCTCTCTCTTTATTCTCTCTTTATTCTCTCTCTCTTTATTCTCTCTCTATTCTCTCTTTATTCTTTATTCTCTCTCTCTCTTTATTCTCTCTCTCTTTATTCTCTCTCTCTCTTTATTCTCTCTTTATTCTCTCTCTCTTTATTCTCTCTCTCTCTTTATTCTCTCTTTATTCTCTCTCTTTATTCTCTCTCTATTCTCTCTTTATTCTTTATTCTCTCTCTCTCTTTATTCTCTCTCTCTCTTTATTCTCTCTCTCGTTGTTCTCTCTCTTTATTCTCTCTCTTCAAGTTAATAAGATAATCACAGTGTGTGGTGTTAGTGAGAAACAGTAAAGAAGTGTAAACTCTGTGAGGAAGATGTGGGAAAACAAAGTTACAGCTTTACCTCTGACTGTTACACAGCACTGACACTGGAGACTCCTTCCGTACATGTTACATAAACACATTTCTCCTTCCAGAAAACTTCGCCGTAACAACAATTACATACGTTTTATTTTTATCCGTTTATGTGGAGCGTCCCCTGTACACGTCCCTGTGAATGAGCTGTTACTATAGAAACGATATAAACCTGCACTTGAGAGCTGTTGTTATAGAAAATTAATCAACACCTTCTGACCAATCACAATCCAGAACTTATCAGCGCTGTGGTATTATGCAGTGTTGGACTAAAACCCATAACTCAGAATTTCCAACCTTCCACAAGGAAAAGCACAGAAACCATGCCCCTCAATCCCGAGTTCCTCCTGGAAAAATCAGGACGGTTTCCTCAACCCCGAGATCAGCAAATGATGTCAGATCAACATGGCAGCTCACAGCATCATCAGAAAACACGGCGGCACTTCTTACCTTTAAATGAGTTACACTGTATATACACCAGTATTAACTTTAGATCAATCAGAATACAGACAATTTCACCTGTTAAATCTATAACTGACTCTACACTCCACTGCTGTGAGGAAAATATACATCACTCAGCACACTGCTGCTTAGCTCATCGCTAACAAAAGATGAACATTGATGTGTCCACATTTTTCCCACTTTGTAGCTCGAACACACAGAATTCCAAAATGACATCATTCTGAGTTCTGACTTCCCGCTTCTGAGTTAATCCGAATGCAGCATTAATCATTAATAAAGCTGTGAGGTTTCATCAGAGGACTTAAACAGTCGAACTTCAATCTGTCATTAAAGATGGATTTATTGCTCAGATGTGTTGGATTTGTTGGATTTGTGGGTGTGGATACAGATACGGTGTGAACACAGAGCAGAGTGATGTGCCGCACCTTAATAAACACTCAGTGGATAACAGACACCAGGCCGATGTTTACACTCCACACTGACGCTCACTATAAAGAGCTCGTTAGTGTGTGGAGCACTGTGACGGAGTGGAATAAAGTCCGATTCATTATTCATCATCACGCTGAAGTGTGAGGCATCTGGAGCAGTGTTCAGGACTGAATCTCACACACCTCACTGACCATCAGGAACAAAAACCACTTCAGTCCACACAAACACCACACACTCTGTCACCTCCACTCAGAAATCTCTCTGTAAGAGTCATAAAGATACAAAAACACACATTCTGAATCTGCTGAATGGAAAAAACGACCTGCGTGTAGAGCTGATCATCAGTTAATACACTAATGACTCCTAACACAGAAATACTGAGATCTGTGCAGAACATCAGTAGCTCTGACACACCACAGCTCTGAAAATCACCTTAAATGGCTGGGAAACATTTCACTGAAGGCCTGAATGCACACACGCGCGCGCGCGCACACAGGTTTTTTTTTGTTTTTTGTTTTTTTTTACAGGTTTATACAGCAGGGTGAAGCGGTTTATTTGGACATTGGGAAGATGACACTCAGACCCATCACTCAGATCATTACAGTGATTATAACCGCGGAGGAATTTGATCTTTTCTCTGTGCGCGTGTGTTTTTAATTGCGGGAGTGTGTGCAGAATAAATACAAGTGTGTGAATTTCTTATTGAAGATCTGGAAGCAGTGAAAAGAAACAAAGAAATGCAGGAGGGTGGAAACGGAAAGTAAAACCCCAGGAAAAACCCCAGGCCGCCTTTTCTCTCAAAACGCACCGCGACGTGACGGAGTAATGCAGCAGCGCAAACAGTCCGCAAACACTCCGCAATCTCTGCGCAAATGCAGCGCCGAACACATCTGGACAGTATGAACACGGGGGGGTGGGGGGCTGGGGGGTCTCTCCTCTCTCAACACCACCTTCATTAATATAAAATAATAATTAAAAACAGGACAATAGTGCGAGACCTACCTTCCGACAGCTCCAGCTCCAGCTCCGCCAGTCTCGCCCTCACCTCCAGAGGAAGCGGCAGAGCATCACGGTCCGCCATTGTCCGTGTGTTTTATCTCAACACCACAATCTCTCTCTCTCTCTCTCTCTCCTTTCTTCTCTCAGGCCAGTGTCTCGCGCTCCCCGCCGCAGCGGCGCATAAGCGCTCCAGTTAAATTAAATCTCGGTTTCCGGTGTAAATCAGAGCTCAGAGCGGCGGTGAAGGACGGCGCGGTGTCTCTGTGTGTCTTTAATGAAACGCCGCCATACCGGAGCGCGTGACTCGGCGCTGTAACGGCTCTCGAGCTGCGGTGTGGACTGTCAGTGGCGCTCGCGACTCCCTGCCTCTTCAACCGTCACCTTTGCGCGTGACGCAAAGCCTCGAGACGGTTATTTCACCAGTAACATCGAGGGGGCGACAGAGAGCGAGGGGGAGGGGGAGGGAGAGAGATGGATGGAGAGAGATGGAGAGCGTGGGAGAGATGGAGAGAGAGAGAGATGGAGAGAGAGAAATGGAGAGAGAGAGTGGGAGAGAGAGATGGAGAGAGGGAGAGATGGAGAGAGGGAGAGATGGAGAGAGTGGGAGAGAGGGAGAAATGGAGAGAGAGAGAGAGAGGGGGGGGAGAAATGGAGAGAGAGTGGGAGAGAGAGAGGGAGAGATGGAGAGAGTGGGAGAGGGGGAGAAATGGAGAGAGAGGGGGGGGGAGAAATGTAGAGAGAGGGGGGGGAGAAATGGAGAGGGGGGGGGAGAAATGGAGAGGGGGGGGGAGAAATGGAGAGAGGGGGGGGAGAAATGGAGAGGGGGGGGGGAGAAATGGAGAGAGGGGGGGGGAGAAATGGAGAGGGGGGGGGGGAGAAATGGAGAGGGGGGGGGAGAAATGGAGAGGGGGGGGGGGAGAAATGGAGGGGGGGGGGGGGAGAAATGGAGGGGGGGGGGGGGGAGAAATGGAGGGGGGGGGGGGAGAAATGGAGAGGGGGGGGGGGAGAAATGGAGAGGGGGGGGGGGAGAAATGGAGAGAAGGGGGGGGGGAAATGGAGAGAGGGGGGGGGAGAAATGGAGAGAGGGGGGGGAGAAATGGAGAGAGGGGGGGGAGAAATGGAGAGAGGGGGGGGGAAATGGAGAGAGGGGGGGGGGGAAATGGAGAGAGGGGGGGGGGGAAATGGAGAGAGGGGGGGGGGGAAATGGAGAGAGGGGGGGGGAAATGGAGAGGGGGGGGAAATGGAGAGGGGGGGGGAATGGAGAAGGGGGGGGGAATGGAGAGGGGGGGGGGAATGGAGAGGGGGGGGGGAATGGAGAGGGGGGGGAGAAATGGAGAGAGGGGGGGGAGAAATGGAGAGGGGGGGGGGAGAAATGGAGAGGGGGGGGGAGAAATGGAGAGGGGGGGGGAGAAATGGAGAGAGGGGGGGGGAGAAATGGAGAGAGGGGGGGGAGAAATGGAGAGGGGGGGGAGAAATGGAGAGAGGGGGGGAGAAATGGAGGGGGGAGAAATGGAGGGGGGGGAAATAGGGGGGGGGAAATAGGGGGGGGAAATAGGGGGGGAGAAATGGAGGGGGGGGGGAGAAATGGAGAGCGTGGGAGAGATGGAGAGAGAGAGAGATGGAGAGAGAGAGAGATGGAGAGAGAGAAATGGAGAGAGAGAGTGGGAGAGAGAGATGGAGAGAGGGAGAGATGGAGAGAGTGGGAGAGAGGGAGAGATGGAGAGAGAGAGAGAGGGGGGGAGAAATGGAGAGAGAGTGGGAGAGAGAGAGGGAGAGATGGAGAGAGTGGGAGAGAGGGAGAAATGGAGAGAGAGAGAGGGGGGGAGAAATGGAGAGAGAGGAGGGGGAGAAATGGAGAGAGAGAGAGGGGGAGAAATGGAGAGAGAGAGGGGGGGGAAATGGAGAGAGAGAGGGGGGGGGAAATGGGGAGGGGGGGAAATGGGAAGGGGGGGAAATGGGAAGGGGGGGAAATGGGGAGGGGGGGAAATGGGAAGGGGGGGAAATGGGGAGGGGGGGAAATGGGGGGGGGGATGGGGGGAGAGAGGGGGGAGAGAGGGGGGAGAGAGGGGGGGGGAAATGGGGAGAGAGAGGGGGGGAGAGAGGGGGGGGGAAATGGGGAGGGGGGGGAAATGGGGAGGGGGGGGAAATGGGGAAATGGGGAGGGGGGGGAAATGGGGAAATGGGGAGAGAGAGGGGGGGAAATGGGGAGAGAGAGGGGGGGGAAATGGGGAGAGAGAGGGGGGGGAAATGGGGAGAGAGAGGGGGGGAAATGGGGAGAGAGGGGGGGAAATGGGGAGAGAGGGAGGGGGGGAAATGGGGAGAGAGGGAGGGGGGGAAATGGGGAGAGAGGGAGGGGGGGAAATGGGGAGGGGGGGAAATGGGGAGGGGGGGAAATGGGGAGAGAGGGAGGGGGGGGAAATGGGGAGAGAGGGAGGGGGGGGAAATGGGGAGAGAGGGAGGGGGGGAAATGGGGAGAGAGGGAGGGGGGGGAAATGGGGAGAGAGGGAGGGGGGGGAAATGGGGAGAGAGAGAGGGGGGAAATGGGGAGAGAGAGAGGGGGGAAATGGGGAGAGAGAGAGGGGGGGGAATGGGGAGAGAGAGAGGGGGGGGGAATGGGGAGAGAGAGAGGGGGGGGGGAATGGGGAGAGAGAGTGGGAGAGAGAGATTAAAAGTCAGACAGACCATAGACACCGTTTCCTCTGTAACTATTCAAACAGCAAGTTCAGTTCTATTGTTACACTCAAAACATTTGGGTTTGAGATTAATAGATGAAAATGAGTGATAGATCGCTAGTGTTAACTTATAAAATGGCACCTTTTGTTTGGGTCCGCCCATTTTTCAAGTGGTCAGAAATATTGGACCATGTGACTGACAGGTGTTTCTTGTTACCCAGGTGTGTCCTGTTAGATTGCTTGTTTAAACAATAAATAGCTCTGAACATCTACTCTTGGTATTAGCCTTCAGTTTCACCTGTGAACACTGCATGTGTTGTTAAAAAAGGATAAACCAACATGAAGATCAGAGAGCTATATATGGGGGGAAATGAGCCATTTTAAAGCTGAGAAAAAAGGGAAAATCAATCAGAGGCATTAAATAAACATTGGGTATAACCAATACAACAATCTGGAATGTCCTGAAAAAGAAAGAAACCACTGGTGTACTGAGTAACAGACAAAGAACGGGTCGGCCAAGGAAAACAACAACAGCTGCTGATGACAGAAACAGTGTGAGAGCTGTGAAGAAAAACCCAAAAACACCAGTCAGTGACATCACCAACAACCTCCACAGAGCACGGGTGAAGATCTCACAATCCACTGTTTGAAGAAGACTTCGAGAGGAGAAATATAGAGGACATACCACAAGATGAAGACCACTCATCAGCAGTAAGAATCAGAAATCCAGATTGGAATTCACAAAGAAATACAGAGATGATCCACACACATTCTGGAACCAAGATGAACCTCTACCAAAGTGATGGAAAGTCCAAAGTGTGGAGAAAGAAAGGATCTGCTCATGATCCAGAACATACAAGCTCATCTGTGAAACATGGTGGAGGTAGTGTCATGGCTGATTCTGGAACATTCTCACTAACCTTTATTGATGATGGTAGCAGCAGAATGAATTCAGAAGTTTACAGGAACATTCTGTCTGTAGATTTACAGAGAAATGCATCCAAATTAATCAGGAGGAACTTCATCATGCAGCAAGACAACGATCCAAACACACTTCCACCTCAACACAGGACTTCATCAGCTGCACAGTATAATAAAAAAAAATACAGGTTTAAAGTATATATACACAAAATATTAATAAAACTTAGAACAGCAACATATACTCTTAAAATGTTTCTGTTTTTAGAGTTATTATTGTATTTTCATGGAAAGGTAAGTTCAGTTCAGTGTTATGTGTACATTTAACACATACAGTGTTATGTTTAACAGTGGACATTGTCCCAGAGCAGCGTTACAGAAATATATAAATTCAGGATATAGATGTTAAATGTATGAATTTATCTCTAATGAGCAGCCAGAGGCGACAGTGCTGAGGAAAAACTCCCTGAGATGATATGAGGAAGAAACCTCGAGAGGAACCAGACTCAGAAGGGAACCCGTCCTCATCTGGGTGACACCGGATAGTGCGATTATAAATAAATACACCCCTTCTATAAATGTGATAATACTACATGCTCAAATAGTGCAGTTGTGTAAGCAGGAAATTCATTACAGTTTCTACAGAAAGTCTGTTGTTTTGTTGAACTGAGACATGAGTGCAAAACTGTTTGTGGTAATTGTAGTCATAGTCATCATAGCATAACTGTTCATATGAACCGAGGTCCAAAGCATCTTTATGGTTTTTAAGGGGTACCATCCTCAGTAATCTCAATGATCTATAGTCTGCACCATGTGGGATTCAGTACAGCAGCAGGACTGCAACTGTGATGTCATTTTTTTACAACAGTTCTATAAACAAAAAAATTATATTGATTAACTGACATTTCCGACACAATACAGCCCAATTGTATTTTTACTCCGACAACAAAAATAGTTCCCAAAGAAGCTACAGCTGGATAGAGCACTGTGCCATGGTAACACACAGACTGCCTGATCACCTGTAGTAACAGTCTCAGTGTCATGAGCTATGGCTAGAATTGTACTGTTATGTAGTGAACACAGAGGAGAGATACACACAGCACCACGCCCCAGTGCTCTCACAATGCCACGCGTCCAATCAGATTAGTGAACCGGAACTAACTGCTGTGTAATGTGGACTCTAACATCATAAATTATCTTCACCGTTATATTAACAAAGTTTTTATTTAGAATGATAAAAATCAGACTTTAACAACAAACTATATCATTCTCTCCCTCTGAAAGCTGAGACACTGGAATAAAGGTCTAGTACAAGTTCTTTGTACAGAGTTATTAGAACATGAATGTTGGCTACAGTCTAGAAACTTAAACTGCACCACCTTGTGGTGAAAGTGATTGAGAAGGTACAGGTCAGGAGAACATCAGCACTCATCAGGCATCCAGTTTCTCATCCACATTTATTTTAATACATCTTGCTCTTAACCAATTTATGGTACCATTTTTTTACTTTTTCCCCAATTATTTACATCTGTACAGTGAACGCACACATTTCCAAGTGCACACATTACAGTTCTGACCAGAAGCATTTTACAAAAAAAAGAAAACAAAAAAGAGAGAGAAAGAGGAAAAAACAAATTTAACCTTAAGTGTTGTGCTACAGAAACACAGTAACTCAGGCTGAGAACCTTCCCTAAACCACATCAGCATTTTATATCTGAAATTAACTGCAAACATGCTTCTAAAAAAGTTAAGGCAGAGACATTTCAAGTTTAAAATAAAAAAAAAAAATCAAGTTGTGGAGCAATGTGAAATTATAATGATGTTTCTGACCATACTGAAGTTCTTCATCAGACCTGTATCTGTTTGTGATGATGATGATTGGATTGCAGAAAAAACATTAGATATTAAATGGGAGAATGCAGTTTAGGAGAATAACGATGTCCGAGCAGTGTGATGAGCTCCACACAGCAGGAAGACAACGACACGGGACCGGCTTCTCTGCCAAAAACACAAATGCACATAATATCCATCAGGATCTGAGAACAAACCGAACACGTGACCGAGCGAGTAAACGAGAGAGAAGCTTCAGGAAGAGACGTGACAGATACGTGAGATACGGTCCGTGACTGTAGCAGGTTGAGGGAGTGAATAATGTACATTTTATACACACAACCTCAAACAAACTTCTGAGAATCTGAATATGCAGAGATGAGTCTCAATGGTTCCTCTTACTGAGAGACGAAACAGGAAGTGACGAGGTGGAGCACCTCACCTGCACGATACACCTGTAAAATACGCTGTACTGTAATAGACAAAACAAGAGAAGTGCATCATCACCACACACAGAAAAGTGTTTAGGAGACATATGTTGTGTCAGTCACGTCAGAACCTGTTTTTTTTTTTTTTTTTTTTTACTGTTTTGTTTATAAAGTGTGATGACGTGTTGTTATAGACGTCTCTTACACACGAGCTCAGAAACTTCTAAAGCGCTCTAGGAATGGGAGAAACTATTAAAAGTGTTTTTAAAAAAAAGAAGAAAGAAAGTAGATGGAAAAAGGAAAATAAATCAGACATAAAAAAGGCATGCACACAGGACAAGGTAACGGTTACACCAGCTACTTTACCACATCAGTACAAATGATTAAAAAAAAAAAAAGGATTATCATGTTTGTGCTGGTTTAAAAAAAAATCAGAGCTCAGAACTCTTCTCCAGTGGCAACGCATTACATAAAAACTAAACACGAATCAGACTGAATCACGCCGGCCTCACCGCTACGAGTGTTCAGCCTGGTGTAGAAAAGAGAAACAGAATCAGACCAGTGTGTTAGTGCCAGTACACTGGGGTTACAAAATTATATACATTCTGATTTAAAAAACATATCAATGCAAAAAAAAGAAGAACAAAGAACTGAAAATTCAGATCAGCACTATTTCAGTCTGTACTCGCTGCTACCAGCACTACTTTAGTCTTGAACAACAAAAATCCCTGACCTCTGTCAAAAAAAAAAAGCTTCATGTCTGACAGTGCAGGTAAATTTATCCCACTGTCCTCCTACAACAACCCACAACCCCACATCTCATAAACGAAAAATAAACCTGTGGTAAATGAAAACGGGGTAAAAATGAGAACCCTCATGCACCCATGAGTGCGGTCATCTGCAGGCCCTGATTCCAGTGTCCGTGTTCACTATGTGCATGTGCAGCCGGGTCGAGCCAAGAGACGGTACTGAGCGCCCCGACCCGCCGAGTGTTCGCTCCTCAGTCACCGCTCGGTTCTCAGGACTGAGGCGCCGTGTCTCCGACCCCCTGATGACACTTCCAGGCCTCTCTGGCTCGGTGAGGCGCAGGTTTGGCAGACACGGGCCGGGGTTCTCTGCATTTGGGTTCTGCAGAGTCGAGTGAGGCGGGTTCTTCTGTGGAAGGAGGAGAAGAGGTGGTGGGTTTGGACTCGACTGGTGGCTGCTGCGTCGGTGCCTCCCGTATCCTCTGACAGATCTCTGCGTAACTCGGCTTCCGGGGCTCCTGAGTGATCACACACGCGTTACAACATGAGGAAATGTCACAGATTAATCATTCATTATTATTGGTATTAATTATTATAGTTATTATTATTATTATATTGTTATTGTTACTATTATATTATTATATTATAATTATTATTATATGACAGCAAGTTAAGTACTATAAGAAATGTACTGATGAATAGAAAAAGATGAAGAGTTTAGCAGTATGATGCTGAGAGGGTCACACTCACTGTAGTTGGAGTAATCTGGACTGGAGTTGGACTTTTAGGATCGGACAGTGCAGGTACCTCTACAGGTGAGCTCATCTCCTTCAGCTTTACTTCCTGTGACTTCACTGAGCTACGGTTTTAAAATCACAAAGCAGGAACAAATTCTGTATTAAATAAACTGTGTGAGAAAACATTAAGTCTTTATTTCATATTAAAACTAAAACATTGATGAGAACTGACTAATGCAAAAATACATAAATGAATAATAAACTGCACTTTTTGTCACTAAAAGCGATATACAAATAAATTGTAATTTAATTGCTGTATTACACACAACACACGTTCTAACTGGTTTATAACTCAAAGCCTCTGAGAAACATGATTAATATCATTATATGGTGATTTAATTACATCAGCGTAGTCTGTGCTGGACTGAACACACACACACCCACACTGAACACACACACCCACACTGAACACCCACACTGAACACCCACACACAAACTGAACAAACACACTGAACATATGTTATGAAATGAAATGGTAAGACTGTTGAACAGTTAATTAACTGGTAATTATTTCATAAATATCAGACTTGTACATGATTACAGACACATCTGATCAGCATCGTGCAGTACCTCAGTTTGCAGGTGGGAGACAGTGGGTTCTGCTGTTCCACTGCAGGCTGAGGAACAGGATTAACAGTCTGTGTTGGTTCTCTGTGGGTTCCTGAACTCACACGGCTGCTCATGGTGTCCTTATTTACAGGCTGATAAGAGACAGAAGAACCTCTGTGAAATTACTGTGGCACTGAGGGCATCAATAACATCTGGACAACTGATAATGACACTGAGCTGAGTCATGTGAAAAAATAAGTACACCCCATGGATTTTTTTTTTTTTTTTTACATATTTGGACGAGTGAACAGTTGATCCTCTTTGAAACAGCGCCTGTTAATAAAGATGTACTTAAACAAAATCACAAGGAAAAACAGCTTTTCCAATAATTTATACAACAGAATATCAATAGATGTGAAAGTCTTCTGTGAAAAAAGTAAGTACACCCTTGGTCTGAGAAGCTAGTATTGCCCCTTTAGCAGAAATAACATCTTGTAGATGTTTTGTATAATTGTCCACCAGGTTTGCTGGAATTTCTGACCACTCTTCCATGCAAAATTCTTTCAGTTGCGAGATGTTTGAGGGTTTTCTTTCATGTTCTGCCCGTTTCACATCCCTCCACAACATTTCAATGGGATTCAAATCCGGGCTTTGACTCGCCCGTATCATAACCCTCCATTTCTTCTTTTTGAGCTGTTCCTTGGTGGATTTGCTCTGGTGCTTAGGATCATTATCCTATAGAAAGATCCACTTTCAGTTCAACTTCAACTTTCGGACAGACATCTTCAGATTATCTTCATGCACTCACTCATGAATTGATGCAGAATTCATAGTTGAATCAATGAACACCACCTGTCCAGTCAAAGGAGGGGGGGGGGGGGCTGAATTAGATTATATTAGACCCGTCTCTGAAACACTGGTGAATTTAAGTCACTTCAGTTAACAGTGTAAATGATTCTGCACTCAGCCGGTGATTTCATTTCCAGACTAACAATACGGAAAATAACTCTCAAATTAGAATGCAGGAAAATGTTCACAGGCCTCAAACATCACACCACAAGAGGATACACTTCAGGAGAGTCCCATCAGAGGACATATCTCAAGCTAAGATCCTGACGTTGAATGAAAGTTATGATGACCTACAACAGCTGCGAGAAACACCACAATCACCCCCTCTCGAAATCTTCCCTCTCTCTCTCTCCCATCATCCTCTCCTCATCATATAGATTTTTCAGAGAAGATAGAGCAGCTGGTAATTGCTGAGACTAAAGGGCCTTTCACACTGAGCGTGTTTAAGCGATGTGAATGTTTGATGTGATGGCGCTCTTGAATCGAAACAATAGATCCTTATGGAGCTATTCACATCAGGCACGATCAATCACAGTGTGACAAAGCAAGATTTGTTTTTACCAGTGGCGATTTTTCCCCCGTCGCTCCGCGATGAAACGGACCGTCCAATTAGATTTGAGCTTTAGATCACGTGCCCGGAGCCACTGCTGTTGCACAAAAGGGCGAGATAGGTGGCGCTACAGCACAGAAAGCTGTTTTGAAAACCAGTGTAAAAGGAACATGTGGCAGATGATGTCAGGACAGCTCTATGATCACTGCAGCAATGTACAATACAACACTAGCACATACAGTGTTGAGGGTCAGGTCCGTGCTGTAGTAGACGCTACTTAAGGCTGAAGAGAAGGTGGGATCCAGCGTGCCTGTAATTTCCCCCTATTCCACTTTTCATTAATAATAGAAGGAATAGGATGCAGTTACTCTCAGACTGCCACAAGAGCTTCCATTTTGCCTGGAAAATGATTCTTCTAACTGTCAGATCGCCTCCCAATAAATAATTTTTAGTTAATAATATTAAGTTATATTTTATGTTAAATGCTTAAATGAAGAGAAGTGCAACTATTCCCACTGAGGTAGCTCCAGAAAAGTCAGTTTTATGATTGTTTGCAGAAATGGCCTGAAAGGTGGTGGTGGAGGCCTGAAACTTGGTGGTGGAGCTGCTTTATTCAGTGTCACATTCCAGTGCAAGCAGATTTCACTTACATTTATCTCATTTTTTTATACAACTGAGCAGTTGAGGGTTAAGGGCCTTGGTCAAGGGCTCAGCAGTGGCAGCTCGGTGGTGCTGGGATTTGAACTCATGACCTTCCAATCAGTAGCCCAACGTCTTAACCACTGAGCCACCACTGCCAGAGTTATTCAGCTCTCTGTGTCAGTGTACAGAGCAGATCAACAGCTGGATGAGTCAAAACTTCCTCCTATTAAATAAGGACAAAACTGACCTTATTGTGTTTGGCAACGAAGAGGAACGACTCAGCACCACATCTCCACTCCAGGGGAATAAACACAAAAACCGTCTGACATCATGGTGTTCTAATAAACTCAGATCCGACCTTTATTAGCCATATTAACACAGTCACCAAAACAGCATCTTATCAGATTAAACACAGAATTAAAGGCTCATCAATCTCTAACTGACTTCCTAAAAATACCATCAAATATCTGCAACTCATTCAACTACTGCTGCAAGACTTCTAACCAAAACCAGGAGAACTCTGGCTTCTAGTTCATTACAGAAATGACGTCAAAGTGGTGCTTCTAGTCTATAAATCACGACCATGGTCTAAATCCTGAATATATCTGTGCTGTGCTAAAAGAACAGAACCCAGGTGGTCAGCTGTTAGAACCCTGAACCCGGGGAAGCATCGTGTTTTATTCCACTCTAAACTGGAATCAGCTCCCAGATGATGTTGAACGTAAATATCTTAAATAAATTCATGCACCTACACTTAAGCTGTTAGGACTTGCACTATATTCTTTGCACTTTCATTTTCAAATTTTATTTACAACTTTAATGAATACTACTTTATTGTACTTTATTACATAAAAATTTCCACAAATCATATATGATTTTATTGTCTTTATACATTTCTTTATTCTGATATAAAACTTGAGTAATGTGAGGGATTCTCAGACAGTCTGATGAGCGACACTGTGACCGTGAGCACACTCAGCCCTGCTTCGGATCTGATCACAGAACCGGACCAGGTGCAGTGCACGACCGCTGATCAGTCCTTGGTACTGAGAGAATCTGTAATTTGTCTTACACTGCATAATACCTGTTATTCTTATCACACCTGCGTTGGTCAGATTCTTCCCTGATTCTACATGGTGATCTTTCGTTATTGTCCGAATGATTTACGCAGAAAATTAGCCAACAAATCAAAATAACCGCATCGCTAAACAATCACAAATTCACTGAGCAGGACTTTAACGAGAGAGATGTTTCATTTCTGTCCATTTGCTTTTCATTGGAAAGGTTTCTGCTCCGAGATATTCATGAGCCCGCGACACCCCCACTGACGCGCCTGGTTTACATAACACACAGTGAGCAAATCTCATTAAAAACAATTTCTCCACTTCAGCATGAAGGGTCACTTTAAAATTTTCCCCACTTCAAACACACCAGAGAAAACTCATAAGACTACACAATTAGATCGTAACCTGGTTCAGGTGTGCATCAGGTGTGTTTGTAACAGCAAAGCTCCAGTACAGGACGGAGGATCTCCGAGCTTATAAATATAACCCATGTATTGTATATTTATTGTCTTTAACGCTATCGCACTGGCCTGGTTTTACATCCTGTAATCTGATAACACTGGTTTCGTTCAGCTGTTCTTTGTAGCTGAGAGAGAGAGAGAGAGAGAGAGAGAGAGAGAGAGAGAGAGAGAGACAGCACCTTGTCTTTAGCCGCTCCAGTGACGATGTCAGACAGTCGGTTCTCCAGGCTGCTCTCAGTCTTCACTTCAGGTTTGAGATTTCCAGCAGCACCAGGCAGGGGAGGGAAACTCGACAGTCCCAGCTCAAAACTGGGAGAAGGAACACGCTCCTGGGCTGGAGGGGGCGACTGTGTGGACGCTTTCTGTAAAAAAAAAACATCGTAAACATATACAGCTGAACCCACTTATAGCCACACACCAGCTGAGATCGTTATCATCCAGACGACTTACTGTAAACTTATCTTCTCTCCTTTTCTTGTAGCCATAGCCATTTCTCCTTAAAAAAACAACAGAGGATCAGACAGCAGATTGGACTCACAATTACTGATTAGGCGTTCATAAATTACAGTTAGAATGTGTAAAGCGTCATTTCAAACACACAGGAAATGATGACATGGCAGATTGAACAGAAGCAGGCGTGATGTATTACCTTCCCCTCCCCAAGACAGGTGAATAATCTGCTCCATTCATCTCCATGCGTCCGCTCCCGACCTGCTCCCTACGAGGGTAACTCGGAGCGCTGGGTAATCTCGGCCGGCTGCCCAGCTGATGTGCTTGTGGAGGCCGGGTCCCGTTGGGAATGCGCTCTGTAGAGCTGGTGAAGGAACCGGGGTTCTCCAACAAACCGGTTCCTCGTTCTGCAGCTGGTGCTGAGGGTCGAATGTGGCTCTTATTGTGGTTCCTACAAGCGTTAAAATGCACACACACACCATCAACAATAAGGAAAAGGAAGAGCGATACACACGTTTACGTTAATTCTAAAAGAAAAGCACATCACCGATTCCTGGGTTGGAACGATCTGGCAGTTAAAGGTGGAGCGGCTGATTTAAAAGCGGGAGATCCAGCGAAGCCGTTGATGAATCCAGGATTAGTGAAAGGAGTAACCTAGCGGACAGAAGAAATTATTACAGTACCAATTAACTGTACCGTTAATTAATGCTAACACTTTCTCTACTGAAATAAATGAAGTGCTACAGCAGCAAAACAAACAGTACAACACTGATGAATCAGTAAGGAATAAAACCCTCGGGGACATGCTGTTACAGTAAAATAATCAACTTAGGGTTGTACGCAAAGATCATCAACTACCTGCTTACAACCAGGAAGTTGATTTCTATTTTCTACAGCAGGTCCTCATACATTTTATTTCTCTTATACCATAGCAATTGGACAATAACTAAGTTTTTTCAATGATACATCATATGTTTTATCCATTTACAGTTACATGTAATGTTGTGGAAGAAGCTACTGAAGATTAGTGTACGTGTTAGTCATGCGCTGGTTCAGCAGCAACCTGAAGTGTGTATAAACAGAGCAAGGGGCATGTGTGTACGAGTCTAAGGTCTAATACTGACCAAACTATGATCCAAGTAGCCCTGTGTGGTGGACCAGCCCTGATGAGTGACTAGTCTGTAGAACGGGGGGAACTGCTGCTGCGCCCCAAACGCAGGCGGGATGTAGTATGAGGTATAGCGCTGCTGCAGGTTTGAGGACATGTCCACGGGTCTGTATCCATTCTTTGGCACAAAAGTGTTGACCGCAATGGCCTTGGCCTTGATCCTCGCCTATTATCGAATAAAAAACGATAATAAAGTGGTCACATTATTTTTTGAAGGAAATAAAATCATTAAGAAAAGAACAATACTGTGATGAAGTTTACCTTTATAGGCTTTCCTTGAAAAGTCTTCACTTCCTCTCTGAGATACTGATACGCCTGCACAGATAGCAAAGAAAACAATTATACCATCACACCAGATTAAACCAAATTTATTAAAGCAATAGAGAAGATAAAGATGAGAGTCAGGTTTACCAGCTGCGCATCTGCCTCGGACTCAAACGTGATGAACCAGTTATCGTTATAGGCGAACTCACAATGGACAAATTTGGGTAATTTATCACTCTTAAAGAGCGACTCCACTTCCTTAAAAAGCAAAACAACGGTTATGGAAAAAAGTTACACAGACAGCATCGATTATTCTCTACATGATCATCAGACGATAGCATTTACCTCAACGGGAGTGGCTTCAGGAACCTCTCTGAGGATAACGATGCAGCGATTCTGATTCGGTCGCACTTTCTCACCACATTTATCCACTTGCACAAGAGGAAGTGCTGCAAAATATTAAGAAAATATCAACGCCGGTAAATTAAAAGTCAACGATTGAGAAAAGATTAATCGTAACCGTAATTACTGGCAGATGATGACGTACTCTTTAAAATATCTGCAATAAGATCGACATCCGTGCTGAGCTTCTTGATCTGATCGAGATTAGCTACAGTCACGATGGGCACGTACTGATCGCTGTCCATCTGAGAGATGAGGTACATGTCGTTGGCGAGATTCTCCCTACAAGATCGGGGGGAGAAAAGCCACAATAAACTGAGCTGCAGCTTCCGAGCCCTTGAATAAACTCTTTTTACAAAGCCTCACATTGTGTAAGAACCTCCTACACAGTCAGGAATCTACGCCCATGTACAGCGGCTTCTTATTATTCTATTATAAACAAGGTCGATACCGTGATGAAGTATTCAAACCACTCAGTTAAAATCTTTACAAAGAACACTTTAGAGAAACAGGCAGAGTAACCTCATTCGGCTTATGGTCAGCTCCAGAAGTATTGACACCCTCGGTCAAGAGGAGCTATATGTTATGAAAAAATGTGTTAAAATAATTAAATCTCACACTGAAAATATGAGCGGAATCGAACCTTGGCACCTCAGATTTTAGTGCTCCATCTCCCTTCCCTTTGCCCATAGACGTCTCCTATAAGCTCAGGAAGGATACAGAGTGAGGAACCTGAAAGAACTCCACAGTACAGAAGCGCTCCAGATTCTCAGGTCCTCTTTTTAAATTTGTTCATAACTGTTTTTACCCATCTTTACCAAGGGTGCCGATAATTTTGGAGCTAACTTTACACAATTCAGAAACAGATTTATATATTATATATGCACATCAATCCTGATACCAGTAATCCATTAGAGTTCTAAGACATGACAATGAAGTGTTTTGTAGTGAGGGTTAAAACACATCCAGATGAAGGAGGATCAGCGAGATCATCTCGGATCTCCGTGTGCCGCTAATTACCTGGAGAGACAAAACTCCAGCGTAGCCTTCAGCTGCTCTCTGAGGTCTTCAAGCTGCTTGGAAGAATCTGAGCCATCACTTCCTACTCAAAGAAAGAAAACATTTCTAGTGATATCATTTCCAAGTACACAGAGTAATCTAAACCAAGCCGTGTTTAATGCTCGTCTTTAATTACAGTACCCTTTATGTTGGTGGGTAACTGATTTTCTGCTGTTTCCATATCCACAGGTTCTGGTGGTTCTGCTGAAGGCAGTCCTACTGAGACGGGTACTTGTGGTTCTTCATTCCATTTCTCACCATCATCACCAGGCACATAACCTGGAATGACATGGCACAGATTTTTATCCTCAGCTAAAAGGCTCCTAAGTTTGTTTTAAATAGACTGCATAAGTTTCCATTAAATAATATCTGATTAACAGGCAACCGTGCAGCAAATTTAATAACGTGTACAGTTAATATTCTACAGTTACTCACTTTAACACTAGAGTTAATCAGGTGTTCTCAAACTTCTTGCAGCTAGGGAAAACTTTAATATTTTAAAATAAACTCCCATTGCAAACAGATTTATTTTGTAAACACAATCCAATTATTGTAATATCAGGATCATTAATTAAATCTATACAATAATAATCTGATTTCTTGTTAGAGCCATGGAACTTTCCTAATCAAACCCACTATGAACCCTGTTAGCTTTAATGAACGTGACCAGTTAAGCAGTATAATAATTACAGGAACCCGGAAATGAAGTAAAAGCTTTGATAAAGACGGGGTGTGATTTCCACAATAATGATGGAAAGAAATCAGGGTCAGCATTAGGGTTACGCTTCAGTGAGCCTCGTCCTGGCTTAAGTGACGAGATAACAGTGAAACACTCTGGGTCTGGGTCTACATGATCCAGTCAATCACTGTATTTTTTCTAAATACATGACAATAATACAATCATTATTAATAATACAAGCGCTTCAGAACCATCAATAAACCCATCGAGCAAGGAGAAAAATATTCAATTTCCTTTTTAACAGATTTCAAATTACATATAATGCTGTCGTCCTTCTACGAGCTGATGTCTAATCTAGACACAGACTTGGACGTCCTCTTCTACAGAAAAAACTGCTGAGTTAAGGTTAGTGTAATCAGATTATTAACCACTGAGAAAACTTCAAGTTAAATTAATCACAATGGTGTGCTGAATAACCAGATAATATTTCATATAAAGACGTTTGATAAAGGATCTAATCTGATATTGGACGTTGCAGCGTGACCATGAGGAAAATTTGATAACTGAATATATCTGTAAAACAGACATGAAGAAATTCTGTGATCCTGAGATTTATCAAGTGTAAAGTATATTTGTTTAGTTAGAACTCTGACTAAACGAAACCAGGAGCACTTCATCATGAGCTCTGAGGGCTTTGTCAAGATTTACCTCGTGAGCTAGTGTTTCCTGCGTCACTGGAGTCGACCCATGACTGGAGACCGTGTGTGTAGGCCCGTCCAGATGCCTCCTGGTTAGGAATATAACTGGCCCATGCTTTTGCGTTAGGGTTAAGGTCTGAGACCTTGGTGGATTCCTAAGAAAGAAGATTAAATCAGAGAGCTAAACTTCACACATCAGAGTAGTTATGAAGCCACACAGCAGTGATGCAGACTTACGAGTTCCCCGTAAGTATTTTGCCAATCCCACACACAGGCCCCATCAGAAACTACCAGGCTGTACGGGTACGCCTCTGTGAAGGCTTGGACACGCTTGGAGTCGAGAGCTGAATCAGCTTTACCCTCCTCCTGTCCGTCTCGTCCCATCAGGTCTGCCTCAGAGAAACCATACTGCCACGCTGACTCCAGCTCAGGTTCTCGCGCCCACACAGACAGGAAGTGACTGCAGTCTCCGTCCTCGTTCACCTCAGATTTACCGAGAAGGTCCGAAACCATGTTTAGAACACCTCGTTCTCTTTCCAAATCGTTTGTGGAGGTCAGACTTTGTGGATTTTCGACCTGTACCGGGACCGTGATGGCGTTTGGGCCGAGAAAGTGAATCTCGTACGAAGGCGTGCTGGCGAACAGGTCGACCTGGCCAGGTTCGACGGGGAGAGGGATAGCCTTGTTATCGTCACTGAAATTGGGGGTGGGGCACATTCCAGCAGTTCCGAGACTACAACCTGAAGCATGCAACCCATCAAGCTGATATCCCTGAAGTCTGCTCGTCACAAAGCACTCCATGCCTTCATCAAAGCGATCATGTCCTTCTAAGGCATGTGCTGGTTCTCCAATTTCAAAAATCGGTCTCATGGTTCTCCCAAGAGGAACTCTGTAGTCGATCACCACCTGCTGCTCGGCAGAGCCGATCGTGTGCACGTCCTGCACATCTCCGTGTGTCAATTCTGGCTCGTGATTGGGCGGCTCGGAGGAGCTTTGCGTGTGAGTCTTCCCCAAAAAAGTGTGTGTGAGAACGTGAGCGCTCTGGCACTGTGTACTGTTTATAGACGATGTGGCGCTCTCGAAGGTGTCATGCGGCTCGGCCTGACCAGACGACTGGACAGAAAGAGTTGTGTTTTCCCGGCTGCCTTCCAGAAATAAACACATCACCTGCTCATCGTTATTTCTGCCAAAAGTAAAGTCAAAATTCATGGACCTGGAATTCTGCAGTTCCTTTTCAGGAGTTTTAACAGGACAGATACTTAACGAAATCTGATTCGGTCCTTCCAGCACGTGTTCATTAAAGCATTCGGGTTTAATCAGGGTCTCCTTCTCTTTCAGGCAACATTCATCTTCTTCCTTCATGTTAAAACTTTCTTGAGCTGTAGCTGGAAACATCTGTTTTTCACTGGTTTTGAGATCTTCAGGGTTTTGTAAAGCATCTCCCAAATCCTTCACTAAACTCTGATTAGCGTGGAGAGGACGGCAGTAATCAGTGTTGGAGTTTATATGCACAGAATTCTCGCTCGTCTCTACACGCTCAGATTCCTGCGCTAGGTCTGACAGCTCGGTGGATGAGATGTGACAGGTGACGTCCTCCATGCCAAAGTTAATTTCTCTCTTTTCTGCATCAAAGTGATTCAGCAGGGAACATGCATCAAACCCAGAGTAATCAACTAACCCTGTCTGAAATGTCACCGGCTGAAGCGCATCACCGTTTCCTCCTGAAATATCTTCTGATGTCAAAGAGTTTAAGTTCTGATGAGAGTTAAACTCAGATCTGGGTTCCGGTTCTGTGGCCGGGTCTTCCCTTTCAGCATAAGAACATATGGACTCGGCCGGTTCTGTCACGCCGTCTTTAGCAGGAGATAAACAGGATTTACAGCTCAGGTTTAACACGTCAGCGTCTCGGGAGCTGCTCTCTGTGATAAACCCTCGCGTCTTCAGATCACTTTCTAATGCAGAAGTAACAAAAGATGAAGGGTCATCCTCAATAACCTGAGACACGCTGGAGACTTCAGAGCGTAAAAACTCATGATCAGGTTTTACACGAGAACATGGCTCGAGTTCATGCAGTACTTCTCTCATCACGCTGAGGTCCACCTTTGTATTGGGTTCTACTGGTTTGGGTTCTCTACAGTCGACACAACTATTTAAATGATTCTCCTGATTGTCTGAGTTTCTGGACTGTGAGGAGACACTTTTGAGTTCTTGCTCTGGGGTTTCTGAGCAATGAAGAAGTTCACAACCCATTTCTGTCACGTCTAGTTCGTTCATTAATTCTGCATCTGTGTTGACACGTGTCTGACATGTACAGTCCACATCTGTATGATCCACCACTGAGTCACTGAGCCGGTCGTTTCCTTCTAACAGATCAGGAATGGTTTCGTCGACAGTCTTGTGCAAACCAGTGATGTGTGATGTGTGTCCATGCTTTCCACTCATCTCCATCACGATGTCTTCAGAAGGAACAGAAAAACGGGTTTCTGATGCTGCGTCTTCACGCGAGCCTGCATCACAAAACGTCCCGATGACGTCAGGGAGCACATGGGGCAGCGTTTCTGCTGGGAGATCTTCAGACACTATCTCACCATCTTCTTGTGTTTCTTTGGTCCCAATGAAAGTTTCTAAAGCTGCGTTACTCAGTGAGGTGTTGATAAAGACCTTTGTTTCAGTATTAGCTAATAAATCTGTGTGATCAAACGTTGCAGGGTGTGTCATGGCTGCCGGTTCTTTCTCACCTCTGAGATCATCTGCATCAATCGAGCAGATACTGTAGAAGCTTTGGGTTCTCCCTGATGTGAGAAAATCAGATCTTTTCTCATCTGAATCGAGGAGACCATCGTACAGATATTTGGTTGTAAAGAAAACATCAGGTTTTTGATTTGTGCTGCACTCTGCTTGAACATGCTCCTGAGTGATCGAGACCTCCAGGCTGACGTCATCCGACGTACACGTGGCTGTGACGTGACGACCGTTTGGTACGAGTGCGTCTGCAGCAGTCTTGCTCTCACATCGGGGTCTAAAACGAGTTGAATCTGCTCGCTGAGACGACTCAACTTCACAGAACCAGTTGGCTCGTTTTACTACATTTTCAGCTATTCTCCGTTTTACAGATTTCAACACCGCCGTCTCCGTCTGAAGGTCTGAATCTTTTGAAACGCCCCCCAGGGGTTTATTACGAGAGTCATCGTTAAACTCGTCCCACGCCGCCGTGCGGCTTCTCATATCACTAGCACTGAGACTTGCTGAGAGTTTGGTGGAGGAGGCATCAATCCTCACGTCCATGGCTCTGTTGGTCTGGCCGTACTCGGAATGCTTCTCTTCAGCCAGCTCGGTCACAGAAGAGTATTGTTTAACATCCTGATCCGTGCAGCTTTCAGTAACAGACGTCTGAAGAAGACTCGTTTTTTCGCCGACCGGATTAGGGTTCAGCTCTTTACTAAAACAACACCCCATGTTAAATTTTAAAGTAAAAATCCTTCCAGCAGACAAACCTGAAGCAACTGCTCTCAGCGTGGCTGACCAAGAGAGAGGGATAGAGAAAGAAAGCGGAGGTACAATATGGCGCTTGACCCCCCTCCCCACGCTCAAAATAGCACATTTAAATTTGTACAAGTGTCTCGCATGTGGAGCTGTCAATCAAACTCAAACTCAAGCTCTGGGCGAGTCTCCGCTTTTAAACTCCACCTTAAAACACTCACTCGCTTTATACGCAGGCCAGGGCCAAAATATTCTCTAAGAAGTTTGAGAAGGGAGAGAGAGAGAGAGAGAGAGACAGCAAGAGAGAGAGCAAGAGAGAGACAGCAAGAGACAGAGAGCAAGAAAGAGACAGACACACAGAGAGAGAGAGACAGACACACAGAGAGAGAGAGACAGACACACAGAGAGAGAGAGAGACAGCAAGAGAGAGACAGCAAGAGACAGAGAGCAAGAGAGAGATAGCAAGAGACAGAGAGCAAGAGAGAGACAGACACACAGAAAGAGAGAGAGAGAGAGAGACGGAACAAAAACAGACCAGATTAAACAAAACAAGAAAATACTTTACCAAAAGAGGAATCTCTTTCTTCCTCACTTCCTGCCCTTGCTGCTCCTCTGGCTCAGCTAGATCTTTCCCTTCCTGGTCTGAAGTCATGAGCCGTCCAGCGTCTGGCTCTTCACTCAGAGCTCTCAACTTCTCCACGGAGGCGGTGAGACAGACACCAAATATACAACCTGATAATAATAATAATAATAAAAAACGTATCTACAGAGCTGCTGGATTCTGAAATGTGATTGGTCAGGAGGTACTGATTAATTTTCTATAACAGCAGCTCCATGGAAGGAGTCTCCAGTGTCAGTGCTGTGCAACAGTCAGAGGTAAAGCTGTAACTTCAAGATTTCAACATATTCATCACAGAGAAGCTTACACTTCGTTACTGTTTCACACTAACACCACAAACATTCGAGAGAGAATAAAGAGAGAGAATAAAGAGCAAATGAAGAGAGAGAATAAAGAGAGCAAATGAAGAGAGAGAACAAAGAGCAAATGAAGAGAGAGAATAAAGAGCAAATGAAGAGAGAGAATAAAGAGCGAATGAAGAGAGAGAATAAAGAGCGAATGAAGAGAGGGAATAAAGAGAGAGAGAGAGAGAGACACTTTGGATCCTGACAATTCCACAGCACTCCTCAGCGCTCTGGGTGGGAGGGAAATTCTCTCTCTCCCCTGTCAATCACAGCAAAAATAGCCAATGGTGGACATCTATGAGCTATGTGGAGGAGGGCAGATATCACTCTCCTCTGTGTCTGTGCGACAGTGTGTGTCTGTTACGCTGCCCTGTGATGCAGCAGGAGCAGAAGGTCAGTAAAGCCACATTTCCACTGTACTGCTCGACTCGCTTTACTTTGCATGCTTTTCTGCTGCAGTGTAGTGCTGCCTCAGCGTGGGTGCGTCTTACACTCGCGTTCACGCAGGATTAATGTTGTATTATCTAATCCCTGTACAAATACTCGATCAGGCCGCATTCATCCATCATCTTACTGACCTGCTGCCAATTAACCTCCAGCTGTTTCTTTTTACTAACAATTATTTTTCCAGCCTTTTCTTGCCCCGTCCCAACAGTTTTGAGACTTGTTGCGGCCATCAAATTCAAAATGACCTTATTTTTTCCTTAATATGGTACACTTCCTCAGTTTAAACATCTGACATGTTTTCTAATGTTCTATTGTGAATAAAATATGGGATTTGTAAATCATTGCATTCTGTTTTTATTTACATTTTACACAGCATCCCAACTTTTTTTGGAATTGGGGTTGTAAATGACACATTTACTCAGGCACAATACAGAACCACTCATTAACGAGAATCCATACAACACTGTACACCAGGAGAAAGATACTACAGATCTAGTACCCTATTCCCTCCGTGCGTGGCTCACATTTAGTAACAGTTCGGCTCGCTTGGAACCTCGACCAAGGTGGTACTAAAAAAGTACCAGGTACTAGCCACAGTGGAAAACCCCCAAAAAGCGAGCAGAGTCGAGTCATACCAAGGAAGTGATATCCCTCACCCGCCCTGTGTGGTGTGTGTGTGTGGGGTGTGAAGGGTGTGGGGTGTGTGAAAGAGAGGAGAGAGCTGAGCACTGGGGGAGAATTAGCCCAGACTAAATTAGGGAGAAATCCCTTCAGTCGGCTTGTAATGGTAACACAACAGTGAAAATAAACGAGATGTGGAGAGTAATGAAAGGTGAAAACTGAACACCACACTGACAACAGCTACCTTTACCACAGGTAAAATATCACTACCTTTACCACAGGTAAAATATCACTACCTATACCTGTTCCATCAGCTTCTCTGTGATTCTGCTGTTTGCACTGAGATTATTCTGATCTTTAATTCCGAGTCCTGCATTAAGGGCTTTAATTTCACACAAGATTTAGAGACAGGATCGGCTGTACTGATGCACAACTACGGAAATTACTCAGATGTTTTTATAAGTGAATCAAATAACCAGAGATCAGCTTTAGTTTCAGATGTGGGCCAGAGCGCTGTGGGTACTTCACTATAACATCACTATCTTTATCACACGTAAAACATCACTAAAATTAAATGTTTAATTAAACAGAGGCCTGCAGGCTCTTACTGAGGACTTCTCTTCCTTTACTTATATACATATGAAAATTAACCACAACTTTGAGATGGAGTATGGTGGAGAAACACCTGGGGTGTGTGTGTATTCCTCCTGAGACGATTTTCTACTCCACGCCATTATCTGAACAGGTTTAATGTGTAATGTTCAACAGCTCCTAAATTAAACAAGCTGCTGCTGCTATTAATAATACTCTACCAAGTGATCATAATTAATCACAAATATTTATTTAAAATAAATAAATAAATAAAGCTTAGCTGTGAATCGAAACCTAACTGTGCTAACAGGAAGCTAGCAGTAAGATTAGCATCCCAAGTGATTAGCTGCTGATCCCAGATGAAGTGATGATGGGATTAAAATGCGATCAGCAGCAGATCAGCAGTTTATCTGGATATTAAATAATGAAGGAAATGTTCGGAAACGTTACGCACCAAACTAAGGAGTAGTGGATCATTAGCATACCTGCTAGCTGCCGTCCTGACACGATAGCTAATTTAATGTTAGCAAACTAACTAGTTCCTGACTAAATTAACTAGGTTATCGCGCTGCTGGTGATGAAGTACTGTGTGGGGTTAAAGGGGGATAGGGACAGGGGTAACGGCAGGGGCAGATTTATAGCGCAGTACAGTGTTAGTGATGGAAGAGACGCACCTGTGTATTAGCGGTGCTGGAGTTTAATCCGCAGTGTTCAGGGCCCGAGCGCCTCACTGCTGTCTCACCGCTGGATGTGACTCATATACTCTCAGTTATACCCCGCGGAAACACCTCACACTCTGCCCAGACTCTCTGATGATTCACTCGCCTGTAGCTACCTGGCTAACTTTATATTGTAAAACCCGGACCTAGCACACAACTAGCGTGCTAACTAGCCTAGCATCTTCACAGCGCTGTTATTCTTCGTATCGGTGGTGACACGAGCTCCGCCTCGCGCGCTACTTACTTCAAAGCACGGCGAGCACACTCTCTAAATCTCTCCCTCTATCTATTTCTCCACAAGAGCGTCTCCGTTTGGTATATATTTTAACCCTCAGCTCAGCGTTCTCCGCCTCCTACTCTGTGTTTTCACTTTAGCTTTAGCTTTAGCTTTAGCAGCGTCCCTCAATGAAATCCCGCCTCAGCCGGCAGTACGGATACCAGCAGAGACCAAAAAGTACAAACGCGGAATTTCTCAGCAACATGGCGGCGCAGACTGTGTTCCAGCTGCAGCAGCGCGGCACAGAGACTTTATTATTAACCTCTGTAATATAATCTCTATACTCTCAGTCTTTATCACGATTTATCACTGTGTAAAACGCGAAATGGGTTTTAAAACATAAAAATAATAATGAATAAATAAATAAAATAACCAAAAAAGTGTCTATACAATTTAATGCTCGTTATTATAAATATTATTAGACTGTTATAACTTTTTTAGATTATAAATAACACCTTATGTTTTAAATGAGTGAAATTATCTCATATTAACTTGTGATTTAAAAAAATATTTTAATAATTAATGCATTTGACATATTTTACTACCCTCTTTGATCTGTACAATTCTTAAGATTATACAACATGAAATTTTATTACTTTAAGAATATTTTATTGGGGAAAATTTGGGTTTTAGATTTCTTTTTTGTCCACAAATTCCTCGTATTGTCATTTTGGTGTTTAGACATTAATTAAATTTATAAATAACCTTAAGGAGCAGTAAATCCATTATGTATATACTGTATGTTTTTACTATTTACTTAATTTTTTATTCATGTTATTGTTTATTATCCACTATTTATTATATACTACTATAATGCTAGTTATGTTTAAAGATTATTACGATGGGATTAAGAAACGTAATATTTTTTATCATATTCTCCTGAAATAACGTTGGAAAATGAAATAAATGCAGAATAAAGTAATATATTAATGATTAATGTTAAAGTGTTATGTAGGCATCTGAAAGATGTAATAAAATGTGATTTTGTCTGTAATATTAGAGGTTTATTTATATTAAACCATGGTCTGTAGTTTATTTCAAAGTTTCGTCTTTATTATTATTGTTGTTATTATTTTTCCTGCACTGTCAGTGGAGGTGGTGCTGCACTTCTCAGTTTGTCCACCAGGAGGCGCGCTGACATCAGAGTGCGCTCGCGCCATTTCGCAGCGCTGAGTGCCACCAGATGGCAGTTTAGGATTGCTTCTCTGGCGAAAGGCGCGGTTCCGCTTGAGGTCTAAATTAGTATATAAAACATAAAGTATTCTTTCATTATATTGACCCAATTATCGCAAGGGCGCGTTACGGAGATTTCTTTTGTGGCGGGCAGGAGGTAAGTTTGCGCGAGTTTTGAACCTTTACCGAGATCTTTGTGAGGTGAGGGCGTGCTAGCTGAAGCTAAGCAGCTCGTATCAAAGATGGAGGACGCGCTGAGAGAGAGAGAGAGGGAGAGAGAGAGAGAGAGAGAGAGTGAGTGAGTGAGTGAGTGGGGGAGGGGAGCGGAGCGCGCGCCTCTCTACGGTCACCACAGATGATCATCTTGTATCCGTGTGTTAGTGTTAGTAATAAACACACACACCTCAGTTAGCGTGTTCTTAAAACACTGATGGAGAGTACTGGCTTTATTGAAGGTCTTCCCCATTTCTCTCTCTCTCTCTCTCTGCGCGTGTGTGTGTGTTTTATTTTTATTTACTATTTATTTTACACTCGGCTGTGAGGCGCGCGGCTAACACCGCTTCCCTCAGTTCAGTATTGTGACTGTGATTATGCTAAGCTAACCGGAGTCTCGCGCCGCGCTCGCGCCGCGCTGGCGCTACATGTCGATTCGGTGCGTTTTCCTTCCTCGCTGTTCGCGCTACAGTGCGGTGTTATTGTGCAGCTCCGTGCGGAGGCCTGCTCACAGCCTCACCACCGACATGGAGTACAGTTCAGTGCTCATTAATAAACACTGCGGATGTACAGCTGTGTTATTTATCTCATAGTTGGCTGTATTTCAGTAGCTTGGTCCATGCTAGAGCTAATCGGCTAACTAACGTGTCGTCTCGCGCACATAAACATACATTTGGGCGCCAACTTTAGAAGTGCCTCCGCTGCCTTTAGCGCGGACAGAGTCAATAAATTCTTCAGTAAAAAACGAATAAACTGGTTGTTTTTGCCCTTTTTGCTCCTGATAAACTGCGTGATGTTATTTTTATCGGGGCTTATTTTAATCTATGTTTTTGTTTGTTGTTTACTCAGTGGGAGTAAAATAAACTGGGCTCTACAGATTTATTCACTTTCAGTACAGAAATTTGTAAAAAGAAACAGTCTTTTGTTTATTTATTTTTGTTTTGCATATTACAGTTATAATAAATGCTCCTGTAGGTTACCTGTCTGTATTTATCCTGTATTTAAATAAGATTTCCCCGTGTACAAGCAGATGAATTGAAACTAACACACAGAATTAACACCAAATGTGTGAATGTGAAGTGAAGCATTAACTTTCTCTCATAAGACTTTATTTCACTTTGTGTTTATAAACAGGAGCGAATGTCTGACACTAATACAGTCTTTAATCACACCTCAAGAGCAAAGAGTTTCCTGTATAAGTGTTTATTCCTGTAGTTTATTCAGTCTATAATCATCTTTTATAAGCTTGCTGTAAAAACATAACCCTTCTCACAGTTAATACTATTTTACTTTGTCTTTGAATTGTTAGTACAGAGAGATGTTTAATATAAAACCATGTTTGCGGTGATGTTCAGGCTCAGTAATGGAATATTTTATTACTGATTCACAGGATTAAACATTTAATGAAATATATAACGACCCACAGAGCTTTCTTCAAGTGCTTGCTCTTTAAAAAACAATAATCTTTGTCTTTTAGTGTATGAGAGTGTTTAAAACATCTACGACACACATTTATCCAGAAAAGAGCTCATTTTTAATTCTGAATCCACTTCACAGTTTGAGGGTTTTTATGTAAAAGCTGTGTCTTGGACAGCGTGGAGAACTCTTTACACTTTTATTCGGATAGTGTTCTCCGTCCTGATGATCGCTGTAAGTGATATATGAGTTGTGTTTGCAGGTATGAGGAGTGTGTAAGTGTGAAATAAAAGCGGATGTCTCGGTGACTGAAGGACGGATCCATTAAGAGGAAATAATAGAGTTTGGCATGAGGAACACTCCCTCCGTCTCCTGTAGGAAAGCACTGATTGATTACGGTGTGATTGTGTGTTGAAGGTTTTATAAAGCAGGAATTTCTTATCTGCCTAAATGAATCTAGTACTCAGTTGGTAATTAATTTATTATCTCTTAGATATCCTGATTGTTTAAGGATAGAATAAAATACTCTTCATAAATATCAGTTTGTCTCAAGTACCAGTTACATGTAAACTACAGAAATCCTCTGAATATCAGCTGTTGAGTTAGTAAGTAATTCTTCAACTTTAAAAGATGTGGTGTTCCTGTAAATGAGTCTGATCTGTGGTGTTTGGCAGGTCTGATGGAAAACTTTTTACTGTTTATTAATGAACTGTTATGGAGCTGTGCAGGTTCAGAATGCTTCAGTGCCAGTTGTATTGAATCTTCGAGACCATGTTGTTGTTGTGTCTCACGTTGGGGTTTTCTTTTTCGGTTGCCGTGTTCCTCTTTACTGTATCCACGTCTACAGTAATTTATTTTTGTCACAGCGCAGTATGTCCTTTATATATAATTTGCTTTGCAAATATGCCAGTCTGCCTAACATTGCTTAAAAGTGCATGTACCAGATAATTCTGTTTGCTTTTTTTCTCCAGCATGCAGAAGTGTGTGGCGTTTCTGAACAGGTTAGCTTCCTGTTTTATCGTTTCTACAGAGCGCCTCTCTTGCATCCTCCAGGCTGAAATCCAATTTCATATGCAGCTGCATCTCTGTCCTTGGCTCTGTCCCTCTGGGAGAACTCAGTAGAGTAAATACCTTTAATTAGAGCACAATGTGGCCACAGAAATCACACACACACCTACTAATGTCACTCATTGTAGGTGTATTCATGCTTGTTTGCCTTTGCAGCAGGTTTGTGTAAACTTCTTCTTTATCTCCTGTTTCTGCTGAGATGTAAACAGGTGCACATTCAGCAGGCTGTAGTTTTACTGCTTTAATTTAAAATCAGATTGAAAACCTTCTCCAGTAGCAGGTCACATTTATTATCAGATCATTTTATTCTCCTTTGTTCATCTCCATGCTGCCAGGAACAATTACACTATTTGTTCACATGCGTAGTCATTTTTCTTTCACTTATTTGGATGCATGACCTGCAATTCCACAAGGCCAGGTGTTACCATGGCAACAGCTCCCTTGTAGGTCACGTGATCTGTGTCCTTATTTTCATTGGCCGTGACACGAGAATCGATGAACGCGGCTCGACAGGCGCATAAAAAGACGAGGAGTGAGGAGCGGCCCCGCCTTTGTGCTGACTGAATATTTTTGAATTAAAGACGTTGCAGCGTGGAGGATTTTTTTCCTTTATATCACAAACCTGATAATTTACACTGCAGCAGCACAGCAATTAAAGCTGTCATTAAAGGTATAATACCTACAGACAGTTAAAGGTGTCTTCAGTAACGGTTTCATTTCACCTCTCAGGAGCTTTTCAGCAGCTACACAGGAACTCACTGTCATGTACTGTGTTTCTGTCATTATAACCTCTTATTACAGTCCTGAATTCTCATCATGGATTATAGTAAATTAAACATGACTCTATGGTCTGGAACTACTCACCAGCCCTTTATTTACCGTCCCTCCGCTTTAAAGCTAATCAACAGATCTTTGTCGTTCTGTGTTTCCTGTCATTATGTACAACCTGTCAATATTTGACAACTATACACTTCTCTTTTCTAATTAGAGAAATTAAATTACTTTTGGGGTGTGTGTGTATGTGTATATTTTATATATATATATATATATATATATATATATATATATAGCTACACTCTATATATATATATATATATATATATATATATATATATATATATATATATATATATAGCTACACTCTATATATATATATATATATATATATATATATATATATATATATATATATATATATATATGTATGTATGTATGTGTGTGTGTGTGTGTGTGTGTGTGTGTAGAATAGATTATTTGGCTCAATATTGATGCTACGATTATTGAACAGATTCAGGAATAAACCGGTTTCCTCACACTTGATAGTGTTTGGGGTTTATAGAGAGCTGTGAGTGTTCAGTGTGGTTTGTTTGCCATCTTTGTTACAGATTATACTCTATAACACACTGTATATTATAGATGATTAACACTGTTAGTGATGGTGTTCATTCTAGAGACAGCCGTTTGACACTGACTTAGACATAGACTCACCAAACTAACAACTAATGTGCAGTACAACATGGTGTCCTTCTCTGTATGTACAGTACAGCTGCTCACTGCACTTAACATAAGAACATGTGAAATGATCTGTGTGGCACGGAGCAGTTAGTTAGCAGTGTATCTCAGGTAACGATAATTTTCTAGGGATTTGATGATCAGGTTTTACTCGGAGTAACCTCAGAGTCTTCTTCTGTCAGACAACTACTCATTAATTTACAGCAGAAAGTGACGGTTTTCCATAATACTCTATATTTTGTGAAAATGTGATATCATTGTGTTTGAAAATCTATAAATCGATTTCAATTTCAAGTATTTCTTCTTCTTCCTCTGGTTTGATGTTCTCTTATTTAAAGCTGAAATGAAATGTGGAGTTCAGCTCCAGAGTTCCGTAAACACTAAACACTATTTATAACAGAATCATGTAACAAAGACACAGAGAGACACACATACAAAGAGAGAGAGAGAGACACACACAGAGATACACACAGAGACAGATGTGCTACTACAGGAGGGGTTAAGATTTCCCAGCTCAATGAATAGACGTGTTGTAACGGTCCCGTTCTCACAGGGTTCTTAATCGCAGTTCTTTATCTTCATAAGCACATCTGTTGATGATGATGATGATGATGATGATAGTAGTAATAATAATATCAGTGATCAGGATTTTATCTGCTGATATTAAAACACAGAGCCTGGTTTATTTAGGAAAGATCTTTCAGTTATTTAAACCGTGAGCTTTTGGGTAAATGCAAATCTGTGTATGGGTTTAAGTGCTGATATCTTTAGAGACATTTAGAAAGTGTGTGTATGAGAGACAGAGAGAGAGAGTTGTTGATTGCACTGATACTGCGAGACTGATTTTGATCTAAAATGCGTTGCTCTTGGCAGTAAAATGGTGTATCTTTTAGCCTGATTCCGGGCAACTGTCAGTCCCATCTGTAACACACCCATCATTACAGAGGATCACACACACACATCATTACAGTGTGCGTGCGTGCGTGTGAGTCGGTGTGTGTACTCGAGTACGTGCGGACGCGAGTGCGCATGCGTGTCTGTAGAGTATTGTGTTGAGAGTATAGAGTATAGTGTGGCGTAGAGTGTATAGAGTGTAGTGTGTAGTGTATATAGTGTAGTGTAATGTATAGAGTGTAGTGTATAATGTAGAGTAGTGTAATGTATAGAGAGTATAGTGTAGAATAGAGTGTGTAGAGTATAGTGTATATTATAGTGTAGAATAGAGTGTGTAGTGTATAATATCGTGTAGAGTAGTGTGGAATAGTGTGTAATGTGTATATAGTGTATAGTGTTATGTATAGAGAGTATAGTGTAGAACAGAGTGGAGTGTATAGTGTAGAATAGATTGTGTAGAGTATAGTGTATATTAGTGTACACTAGTGTAGAATAGAGTGTGTAGTGTAATATAGACTAGAGTGTAGTGTATAGAGTGTAGTGTATAGTGTAGAACAGAGTAGAGTGGAGTGTATAGTGTAGAATAGAGTAGTGTAGAATAGAGTGTGTAGTGTAATATAGAGTAGAGTGTAGTGTATATTGTAGAACAGAGTAGAGTGGAGTGTATAGTGTAGAACAGAGTAGAGTGGAGTGTATAGTGTAGAATAGAGTAGTGTAGAATAGAGTGTGTAGTGTAATATAGAGTAGAGTGTAGTGTATATTGTAGAACAGAGTAGAGTGGAGTGTATAGTGTAGAACAGAGTAGAGTGGAGTGTATAGTGTAGAATAGAGTAGTGTAGAATAGAGTGTGTAGTGTAATATAGAGTAGAGTGTAGTGTATATTGTAGAACAGAGTAGAGTGGAGTGTATAGTGTAGAACAGAGTAGAGTGGAGTGTATAGTGTAGAATAGAGTGTGTAGCGTAGAGTATAGAGTAGTGTATAGAGTGTAGAGTGTAGTGTATAATATAGTGTAGAACAGAGTAGAGTGGAGTGTATAGTGTAGAATAGAGTAGTGTAGAATAGAGTGTGTAGTGTAATATAGAGTAGAGTGTAGTGTATATTGTAGAACAGAGTAGAGTGGAGTGTATAGTGTAGAACAGAGTAGAGTGGAGTGTATAGTGTAGAATAGAGTGTGTAGCGTAGAGTATAGAGTAGTGTATAGAGTGTAGAGTGTAGTGTATAATATAGTGTAGAGTGTAGTATATAATATAATGTAGAATAGAGTGTGTAGTGTAGTATAGAGTAGTGTGTAGTGTATAGAGTGTAGTGTGTGTGTGTGTGTGTGTGTGTATAATATAGTGTAGAATAGAGTAGAGTAAAATGTAGTGTATAGAGTGTAGCATATAGTATAGAGTAGAGTGTAGTGTATAGAGTGTAGAACAGGAGAGTATAGTAGAGTGTAGTGTATAGAGTGTATAATAGAGTGTAAAGTATAGTGTAACATACAGAGTGTAGACTAGAATAGAGTGTAGTGTATAGAGTGTAGAATAGTATAGTGTGTAGAATAGAGTATAGTAGAGTGTAGTATGTAGTGTAGAGTATAGAGTGTAGAGTATAGTGTGTAGAGTAGTGTATAGAGTGTAGTATGGAGTAGAGTGTAGTGTATAGAGTGTAGAGTATAGTGTTGAATATAGTGTAGTGTAGAGTGTAGTGTATAGAGTGTAGTGTAGAATTTAGTGTTGAATATAGTGTAGTATAGAGTAGCGTGTAGTGTATAAAGTGTAGAATAGAGTAGAATGTAGTGTAGAGCTGCAATAGCTAATCGATAAAATCGATGATGAAAAACGTTGTGAATGAATCTCATTATGGATTACTTGGTCTGCGTGGCACGGAGGAGATTTACTCATTACGTTATTTCTGTTCCGAAAACTATAGGTACTGTACACTTACACTATACACTATGTACTCTACCGTCTAGCGTGTGGATTTTAGAAAGGTTATATCATCTCAAATATATCACTAGTGGGTTTTTTTTTACTAACCGGAAGTATAAGCCGCTTCCTAGTCAACGGT
Organism: Ictalurus furcatus; assembly: GCF_023375685.1. Classification (NCBI taxonomy): domain Eukaryota; kingdom Metazoa; phylum Chordata; class Actinopteri; order Siluriformes; family Ictaluridae; genus Ictalurus; species Ictalurus furcatus. The sequence goes on along the minus strand of NC_071277.1, from coordinate 10,064,957 downwards.
GCATGACGTCATACGCACGCTAGCATTAGCAGACACCCAGAGTCACCGACAATGGCTTTCTTCAGTTTACTTTCTGTCAGCGTTACCTTTTATTCCCAACATGACCTCAGCCTCCATCAGACTGAGGAGAAATCGTCACGTGACTGAGGAAGAAAGTCCTCTAAGGCAGGGGAGCATTTTATATTAAACACCGTGGAGATCAAACAGTGATGCATGAGCACAAACTTATGTTTATATCCATAATGCTCCACTGTGTGTAAGAGGCAGGGGAAACTGGTGCAAGCTGCTTAAAAGGTTTAGTTAAATTTAGGTTTATTGTGATTATATGCTGTATTTGCGCACTTGCAGTGTAACTTCTGTTGTTTATTATAACGGAAGTGATGTGTTAGTAACGAGACCGTGTTACTGATTACGCGCTGATACTGTATATAGTCAGTGTTACCATTTATTCCCAACCTCAGTCACCATCAGTATAGTATATGTGTGTGTATGTGTGATGATATATATATATTAGTGTGTGTGTGTGTGTATGTGTTTAATTTATTTATTTTAGATTATTTATTATAATTTATTTTAGTTTATATTGTATGTAGGTATTTATGCATTTTTTTTTTATGGATGCACAAAAAGCGCCGAATTAAACTACAGTTCTAAATTAATAATATATATTCTGTTTTGTGTGTGTGTGTATTGGGTTCTTTTCTGTTTTGGACAAACTTGTGTAAAGGTTTAGTCTGAAGTTTATACTTGTAACACTCAGTTTGTGGATTTAATTTTGAATAAACAAAAAAATGGTACTGAAAGTTTGCCCCGTCCCATCTGATTAATCGATGATGATAATAATAATAATAATAATAATCAGCCAACTAATAGATTATCAAATAATCGTTAATTGCAGCCCTGGAGTAGAGTGTGGAATAGAGTAGAGTGCAGTGTGTGTATAGTGTAGAATAGTGTAGAATAGAGTGTAGAGTAGCGTATAGTGTAGAGTACAGTGTGGAATAGAGTAGAGTGCAGTGTGTGTATAGTGTAGAATAGAGTGTAGAGTAGCGTATAGTGTAGCGTGCAGTGTGTGTATAGTGTAGAATAGTATAGTGTAAATAGAGTATAGTGTAGAGTAGCGTATAGTGTAGAATAGAGTAGAGTGCAGTGTGTAGAGTGCAGTGTATAGTGTAGTGTGGAATAGAGTGCAGTGTGTAGAGTGCAGTGTATAGTGTAGTGTGGAGTAGAATGCAGCGTAGAGTGCAGTGTATAGTGTAGAATAGAATAGAGTAGAGTGCAGTGTGTGTATAGTGTAGAATAAAGTGTAGAGTAGAGTGCAGTGTGTGTGTGTGTGTAGAGTGTAGTGTAGAATAGAGTAGAGTGCAGTGTGTGTGTGTATAGTGTAGAATAGAGTGCAATGTGTATAGAGTGTAGAGTGAAGTGTATAGTGTAGAATAGAGTGCAGTGTGTAGAATAGAGTGCAGTGTATAGTGTAGAATAGAGTGCAGTGTGTATAGTGTAGAGTGTAGTGTAGAGTGCATTGTATAGTGTAGAATAGAGTAGAGTGCAGTGTGTATAATGTAGAATAGAGTGCGGTGTATAGTGTAGAATAGAGTAGAGTGCAGTGTGTATAGTAGTGTAGAATAGAGTGCAGTGTAGAGTGCCGTGTATAGTGTAGAATAGAGTAGAGTGCAGTGTATAGTGTAGAATAGAGTAGAGTGCAGTGTATAGAGTAGAGTGCAGTGTATAGTGTAGAATAGAGTAGATTGCAGTGTGTATAGTGTAGAGAGCAGTGTGTATAGTGTAGAGTGTAGTGTAGAGTGCATTGTATAGTGTAGAATAGAGTAGAGTGCAGTGTGTATAATGTAGAATAGAGTGCGGTGTATAGTGTAGAATAGAGTAGAGTGCAGTGTGTATAGTAGTGTAGAATAGAGTGCAGTGTAGAGTGCCGTGTATAGTGTAGAATAGAGTAGAGTGCAGTGTATAGTGTAGAATAGAGTAGAGTGCAGTGTATAGTGTAGAATAGAGTAGAGTGCAGTGTATAGTGTAGAATAGAGTAGAGTGCAGTGTGTATAGTGTAGAGTGTAGTGTAGAGTGCAGTGTATAGTGTAGAATAGAGTAGAGTGTAGAGTAGAGTGCAGTGTGTAGAATAGAGTAGAGTGCAGTGTGTGTATAATGTAGAATAGAGTGCGGTGTATAGTGTAGAATAGAGTAGAGTGCAGTGTGTATAGTAGTGTAGAATAGAGTGCAGTGTAGAGTGCCGTGTATAGTGTAGAATAGAGTAGAGTGCAGTGTATAGTGTAGAATAGAGTAGTGTGCAGTGTGTATAGTAGTGTAGAATAGAGTGCAGTGTAGAGTGCCGTGTATAGTGTAGAATAGAGTAGAGTGCAGTGTATAGTGTAGAATAGAGTAGAGTGTAGTGTAGAGTGCAGTGTATAGTGTAGAATAGAGTAGTGTAGAATAGAGTGCAGTGTAGAGTGCCGTGTATAGTGTAGAATAGAGTAGAGTGCAGTGTATAGTGTAGAATAGAATAGAGTAGAGTGCAGTGTAAAGTGTAGAATAGAGTAGAGTGCAGTGTATAGTGTAGAGTGCAGTGTATAGTGTAGAATAGAGTAGAGTGCAGTGTGTATAGTGTAGAGTGTAGTGTAGAGTGCAGTGTATAGTGTAGAATAGAGTAGAGTGTAGAGTAGAGTGCAGTGTGTGTATAATGTAGAATAGAGTGCGGTGTATAGTGTAGAATAGAGTAGAGTGCAGTGTGTATAGTAGTGTAGAATAGAGTGCAGTGTAGAGTGCCGTGTATAGTGTAGAATAGAGTAGAGTGCCGTGTATAGTGTAGAATAGAGTAGAGTGCAGTGTATAGTGTAGAATAGAGTAGAGTGCAGTGTATAGTGTAGAATAGAGTAGAGTGCAATGTATAGTGTAGAATAGAGTGCAGTGTATAGTGTAGAATAGAGTAGAGTGCAGTGTATAGTGTAGAATAGAGTAGAGTGCAGTGTAGAATAGAGTAGAGTGCAGTGTGTAGAGTGCAGTGTGTAGATTAGAGTGCAGTGTGTAGTGTAGAATAGAGTAGAGTGCAGTGTGTAGTGTAGATTAGAATGCAGTGTATAGTGTAGAATAGAGTAGAGTGCAGTGTGTATAGTGTAGAATAGAGTAGAGTGCAGTGTGTAGATTAGAGTGCAGTGTGTAGTGTAGAATAGAGTAGAGTGCAGTGTGTATAGTGTAGAATAGAGTAGAGTGCAGTGTATATAGTGTAGAATAGAGTAGAGTGCAGTGTGTATAGTGTAGAATAGAGTAGAGTGCAGTGTGTATAGTGTAGAGTAGAGTGCAGTGTAGAATAGAGTAGAGTGCAGTGTGTAGAGTGCAGTGTGTAGATTAGAGTGCAGTGTGTAGTGTAGAATAGAGTGCAGTGTGTAGTGTAGATTAGAATGCAGTGTATAGTGTAGAATAGAGTAGAGTGCAGTGTGTATAGTGTAGAGTAGAGTGCAGTGTGTATAGTGTAGAATAGAGTGCAGTGTGTATAGTGTAGAATAGAATAGAGTGCAGTGTGTATAGTGTAGAATAGAGTAGAGTGCAGTGTGTATAGTGTAGAATAGAGTAGAGTGCAGTGTGTATAGTGTAGAGTAGAGTGTAGTGTATAGTGTAGAATAGAGTAGAGTGCAGTGTGTATAGTGTAGAATAGAGTAGAGTGCAGTGTATAGTGTAGAATAGAGTAGAGTGCAGTGTGTGTATAGTGTAGAATAGAGTAGAGTGCAGTGTGTATAGTGTAGAATAGAGTAGAGTGCAGTGTGTATAGTGTAGAATAGAGTAGAGTGCAGTGTGTATAGTGTAGAATAGTGTGCAGTGTATAGAGTTAATTAGACACAGCAGTGTGGTGGTTGAAAGCAGCAGATGGTCCTCACTTTCTGCCACTGTATCCAAAATCTGTAATTGTATAGAAAAGATTATTGAAAGTGGGTTTAATAATAATATGGTTGTGGAGAACACTGATGTGATGAGTAGCGGAGTATGTGTGCGAGTGTGTGTGCTCGACGCAAGTGTATGTGTGGTAATGATCATGGCTGTATGCTATGTGGTGTATTTTAGTTGAGACATCTTGAGCTGTAATTCATCTCTCAGGGAAAATCTCAGCTCTCATTCCATCCATCATCAGCTGCTCAAGGAACATTGAGGTTCAGTGTTTTACTAAGGAAGAAGATGGAGTGTGTGTGTGAGTGTGAGTGAGTGTGTGTGAGTGAGTGTGTGTGAGTGAGTGTGTGTGAGTGAGTGTGTGTGAGTGAGTGTGTGTGAGTGAGTGTGTGTGAGTGAGTGAGTGTGTGTGAGTGAGTGTGAGTGTGTGAGTGTGTGTGTGAGTGTGTGTGTGTGAGTGTGTGTGTGAGAGTGTGTGTGAGAGTGTGTGTGAGAGTGTGTGTGAGAGTGTGTGTGAGAGTGTGTGTGAGAGTGTGTGTGAGAGAGTGTGTGTGTGAGTGTGTGTGTGAGTGTGTGTGAGAGTGTGTGTGAGAGTGTGTGTGAGAGTGTGTGTGAGAGTGTGTGTGAGAGTGTGTGTGAGAGTGTGTGTGAGTGAGTGTGTGTGTGTGAGTGAGTGAGTGTGTGTGTGTGAGTGTGTGAGTGCTGTAGTTTATAACAGAGGCCTGTGTTAAGAATGGCCGTATGTAATGATGGTTAGCGTTGTGGTGTGATGGAGAGAGATGGTTATTACAGACAGGAATGAAGGCCACAGTGTTACTGTACAAACACAAGAAGTGGAAATGTTGATATTTGTTTTTTTGAGACGTTTATCATCTTTTCTGTGTGCAGAGATTTGTTTATTTCCCTCCTGACCTCGCTGTCTGAGTGGAGCAGTAATGTTTAATTACGCTGAGCTTCAAGAGCCGTGTTTTCCTTTTAAATAACGGAAATGTCAGGCTTTGTAATTGTGCTCACAAACACAACTGTGTGAACAGCTAAGGGCTTAAAGATGCGCTCTGAAATATTGGTATTTATATGTATTTTTAGACTTCCATAGTCATATGGCATGCCTCAGTTCTCAGAGGAGTAGAGAGAGACAGACACACACACGCTTCACACCTCCAATGCCATGTCATGTGATTAGAGAAGTCAGAACAGCAGTTTGTTACGTGTTTTAGAGTGTGTTACGGGTTGTTACAGGGTTGTTAGGGTGTGTTAGTGGGTGTTAACGGGGTGTGTTACGGGGTTATAGGGGTGTTAGGGGGTGTTGCTGCGATTCTGAATTAGCGGTGTTTAAATGATCAAACGGATGAGTTACTAACTTATTGGTGATAATTTATTCTGATGCCGGGATGGATTCTGATTCACCCACATTTCTGTGGCGTGTTTTATTTATTTATATATATATTGTGTGTGTGTGTGTGTGTGTGCGCCCTTAATAAGAGTATTTAAATATACTAATTCACAATGTGAATGTTAATAATTCACCTCCTTTATTCTCTCTTCTGTGTCAACAGACTTAAGCACAAACTTTAAAAGGCCTTAGACATGTTTATTTTTGTTCTAACCTCGCTTGTTTTAAGATGATTCCTTGTCACACTGTATGAGATCCTGATAAACTCTGTTATGAATTGTGTAACAGACTGTGTGATAGCATGTGTCTCCACGTCAGATTATACCATGAAGATCCTCTAACGACAGACCTGCAGTTAATTACAGAGCATTACTGCGTACGCCGCTGTTTACGTCATCGATCACGTAATCCTGAACCTGTTGGTGGGTTTTAGACGAGCGTCGTAGCAGCAGCGCTCACACACTGTGACTTTAATCTCAGATTTCTCACACTCACACACACTTTGACGTTGGTTACAGTGGCACTGAATCGGTCACATTATGAGCTCTAACATGCCGATCTCAACTCAGCACTAAAGAATTCTTTTACCATGTGAGACTTTACCCTGCGACAGCGACACCCAGCTGTAAAGAACGTAACTTGGCTTCATGCTAGTACTGATGTGTAGGTTAAGTGTGTTTACTGTATGAACAATACTGTATAAATATGTAAATGAAGAGCTTTCTCTTGCTTAATGAGTGCATTGTTCATTTCCTGAGTAGTATTTGTGATGCACTGATTCAAGATCAGGTCTCAGTCCACTTCATACAGGAGCCCAGACTGCTTCAGCAATAATATTATACTGGTGGGGGGAGGGGAACACACACACACACACACACACACAAAGGGATTTTATTTTCTATTATTTCCATATAGCTTTCTCCTGATTCTGCAGATTTTTGTGCAAATGTTACGTGTATTTTTACGACTCGGCCTGTGGTAACCTGCTGTAGTGGCTCAGGCACATGCATTTATTTAACACCAGCACTGTTTACCCGATGGGAAAGGTGTGTGTGTGTTCAGGGAATGGCTGGTCTCCTTCTCTTGTTCCACTGGAGATGGAGAGCCATCTAGTGTCAGTTCCGCACTAACCTCGCGCTGAGAGACGGCTGTCTGTGTGTCTGCACTCGTCTGTCTGATGAACCTTCTCTTCCTCTCCTCCTCTCTCTGTATTAAAATAATCTGGCCTCGTTTCACCCTGAACACGCTCTCCTTTAATAAGCAGACCGGGTCTCCATAGAACCTCTGGATTCTTGTGTTTCCACAGCAACAGTGAAACTCCATGCTCGGTGTGCCCCCTACTGTCCACCTGCAGTATAACACACCCAACATGCTGTCAGTGCAGCACGACCTGAAAAAGAGCGAAATAATACTTTCCAAAAACAAATTCTCAACAAATATCGGCTCAGTTTAAATGTGTGTAGTTTTTATCTTTTCTGATCTCGGGTGTGAGTCTGTTCTTTTTCCTGAACTTGCACTGCCCCTAGTGGCTATCACATATTAATGAATCCTTTTTTTTTTCGTGGTTTATGTTTATTTGTCTGTTTTGACACTTTTTATTTCTTCCTTCATGTCAACTTTTGAAAATATAATTGCGGCCCTTAATTTAGTTAGTGTAGTTCATTAGTGTGGTTAGTTAGCGTAGTTGGTGTGCTTTTATTTTGTTTTATGCAATCTGTTATTGCTGAGAGGACAATATTAGTTTTATTCTGTGTGTATTATTTTTAAACTAATTACACTTATTCATGTTGCTTTGAACAATAAAATTGCTTACAGAACAATGTATAAAATTTTAGTTGTATAAAACAGACAAACATAAGCTCAGTCAAACTGCATTATTTATTATAGAAAAACATTCTGCAAGCTGAATCTCTTAAGTATTAAACTTAAGTAGAACTGCTTTTTTTTAAATCATTAAATCTATCGTTATTTATTGTTATCATTAAAAAGTTTAAAGTACTTTAAAAGTAGCGTCTGAAAACTAGGACATTCAGCACTACAAGATATTAAATTGCTCACTGGACATACACTTGCTGTGAGTTAATGTTCAAACATTGAGAATCAAAAAGTTTGAAAACTCGGTTTGTTTTTAAGTCTGATTATGTCCAACCAGCAGTGTTTAACTCGGATTGTAAATGTGTGAAATTGCAGTAAAAACGTATATGCTGCTAAAGCATTAGATTATCTGTGTTTAACGTTTATATCTACGCTGATTACTGAAGTAAGACATTGAGCAGATTTACTAATCACTTTCATCTGCCACGTTTTCTGGTTGCAGTTCATGAAATGTCCAGATGGTGTTCCTAAAGTTTTCACCTTATACATTATCTACATTAAACATATACATTTTTCATATACAACCTGTGCTTTGGTGTGTGTGCAGGTTGATGTGGTGTGAGTGGATGGAGGTCTTCACTCACTCTTCTGACTGAACTATTTCACAGAAGCTGGGTTGAAGCAGGAGGCAGTGTGTATCTGCCTCACTCCTGCTCTGGATCAAGTCTCTACTATAAACCTGTTTATACTCACAATAGAGCTGCGATGATTAACTCGGAGTTCCCCGTTCTACAGTAAGTACAACTTAACAGTGATGTTTGAAATGCAGGAGCAGCCGACGGAACGCATGTTTGAGATGTTGTCGAATCTTAAAGAGTGTCTGTGTGTTTATTTTGTGCAGGGACTCGTCTAACGAGTCTGGACAGGGAGACACGGTGAGTCTGAGTCTGAGTGTCAGTGAGCTGGAGGACACTGGAGAGGGAAAAGGGAAGAAGAAGAGAGGACGGCCAGGAAGACCCCCGGTATGACCCAACCACCCCCCCCTTCCCACACACACGCACACATGTACACACACACACGCCCTACACTGTACATTATATTAACATTACTGTTATTATTATTACTCTTTATTATAATTTTACACTAATGTGAGCATGTGTTAGCATCATCATGGCTGACTGCTGTGCACTACACTTCAGTGTTTTCACTGATATAAGTGTATTTTTCTCACCGGTCAGTCGGAATCGGAGCACAGTTGATGATTTTGGATGATTTCAGATTTGATCCAATAGAGCTTCACACTCTAAACCCACCAACGATCTCTACTACTTCCTTCAAAGCTTTATTTTTTCTTAATGTCACTATATACATATAATGAGAGGTTGTATATGACCGGAGAAGTTGAACAGTATCGAGCAGCATATGGGAGCTGATTGCTGTGAGTGGAAACCACACGTGCCATTGGATTGATCCGAGGAAATAGTTCAAGACAATCGCTTGGATTCGTTGCTTCTTTACATTGTCAAGCAGCGGTCACACGACTTTAGCACTCCATTGATTTCCATTCTAATGCATTTGAAACGCAAGCTCGTGTAGAATTTTCATACTACGCTGCATGATGAAAATTCTAATTTAGTGACGTGCGTAATCGTATCACGTGAAGACGTGAGACCAATAGGTGATCGCGAAAAGAAAATAAAAATGGAAAAATTGATACCGCTAATTTTAGTGGTATCGAGCTATCCTGTATTTTACAGCACCGCTTGGAAAGATTATAAAAACAACTTAAAAAGAGTTTGCCTGGTTTGCGGTGTCGTTGCAAACAAGAACAGATGTATATTTAACAGATAAAAACATAAAATAGTTTTTTAATTGCTTTAAATTTCGTCTGATCTTTTACTGCTGTAAAACATAATTACACATGAAAACTAAAGTATGATGTCATATCCTGTTCCCACCCATATTCTATAAATGTGTATTATACACCTATAAATGTGTACTATTTGCACAGGGTTGTATTTAAACGCTGTTATATTTGTGTGCATTCAATAGGCAGCCAGTAAGAAAGCTCGTAAGTCTCCAGTAGATAAAGGGGGCAGGAGGCCGAACGGCATGGCACAGCAGAACGGAGACGGAGGAGATCCCACTACACTGTTTGAGGTGGTCAAACTGGGCAAGAGCGCCATGCAGGTAACACTTGCATCTTTTCCCTATGTAACGCAGACTTTATAAACATTACTGAACCTGTAACAGGAGTGACTCACTCGTTTATTTCCCACTAACTTACGTGAAAAGGTGTGTGTAACACTGCTGTGTTCGTTCCTCTAACCATTTCACGTGATGATTTGCAGTCCGTTGTTGATGACTGGATCGAATCGTACAAACAGGACCGAGATATGGCTCTTCTGGATCTCATCAACTTCTTCATACAGTGCTCTGGGTGTAAAGGTAAAAAAAAAAAAGATCTTCACATTGTGTTGATGTGTTAAAATTCTGTCCGATCAGGAGAGTGGGGTATTAATGTAGTCCGTGCTCTCAGTGTTTATTGGACAAATTTACGGCTGAGACAGATGCTTCAGATGTTTTATTTACCCTCAAACCTTGTTAATGTCATCCAGGTTGCGCTAGTGTGTAGTCTGTTGCGCTAATGTGTGATTAGCTAACTGGCTCAGCCATGTTTCATAAGCACCGTGCACCCCGGTGTTCTGCTCTGTACGCTGCCTAAACAAGACGCACCCTACTGAGAGATGGGTTTGTTTTTATTTAATTGCAGGTACTGTAAGAATTGAGATGTTTAGAAATATGCAGAATGCAGAAATTATCAGGAAGATGACGGAGGAGTTTGATGAGGTATGTTTACACAAATCTGCACTGCAGGCATAAATCCCTTTGTCCTGTGATTTTTATTTATTTTAATTCTTTTACATTAATTTTCCCCCACAAGCTTCATATTCCTTAAAAGCGATGAACTGAAGATCTGTTGTGTTACAGGACAGCGGTGATTACCCGCTCACCATCGCTGGGCCTCAGTGGAAGAAGTTCCGCTATAACTTCTGTGAGTTTATCGGTGTTCTGATCCGGCAATGTCAGTACAGCATCATCTACGACGAGTACATGATGGACACGGTCATCTCGCTCCTCACCGGCCTGTCCGACTCACAGGTCCGAGCCTTCAGACACACCTCCACCCTCGCAGGTCAGTGCCCTTCGACCTTTGACCTCTGACCTCCATGTGATCTATACCTCCTACAACGTTTGATTGTGTTGGATGTAAAGGATTTGGTGGTGGTGGTGGTGGTGGTGTTAATCCTGATTGAAAACCCTGATCTCTTCATGAAAGGTTACAGGTGGTTTTGGGCACACGTCTAGGTGTCTAGTCCACCAACCTTCTTATGTACAAATATCAACATGATATCAGGATACATCAGCAGAGGAATATCTTGTGTTGGTACCAAAATCTGCAGTTGAGGCAATGCGTTTGTTGTTTGTTTTATTGTGAGAGCACACCGAATAATCACAGAAAACACAAAAACTGAACCAATTCTAATTAAAAACATTATATATTTATCCATAGAACGCAAACCCTAGTTTTATAGATAAAAAGTCAAAACTAATCAGTATTTTAAGAACCTGTGAAACATTGAGGCCCTTCTTCCTGTGAAGACTTGGGCTTCGAGGATTTGGTTTGTGGAAAGTGTTTTTGAGAAATGACCTGTAAGAGTAACGTCAGTAACCCCCAAAATCCCAGAGTAACGTAAGGTCATCAAAGGAAATTATACAGAGCATTAATAACATGAAGACTTGGATAAACACAGAGCTGTGAAAACGTGTCTGACTTCTTCTGTGTTTGTGTATCTCTTGTACTAAACTGTTTCAGAAATTTAAATAAAATCTAAGATAAAATAAAGGAGACCTGAGTAAACACACAATACAGTTTTTAAATGATATTTATTGAAGCAAAACAGTTATCCAATACCAACTGGGCCTGTGTGAAAATGTATTTGTCCCCGTAGTTACTAATTCCCCAAATCTATAAAAGCCCATTGATAATGGGGTTCAGCTGGACGAGACACAACCAGACCTGATTACTGCAAACCCTGTTCAATCACATCAACACTTAAATAGAACTTCATCAACAGCATGAAGTTGGTTAAAAGGTCTTACTCAGTAACACACTATGGCAAAGCTGAAAGAAATAGAAGAAATGAAGAGGAAGAAGATGATTGAAGTACATCAGTCTGGGAAAGGTTACAAAGCTATTTCAAAGGCTCTGGGACTCCAAAGAACTGCAATGAGAGCCGTTAACTCCAAATGGAAAAACTCTGCACAGTACTGAACCTTCGCAGAAGTGTCCAACCTTCCAAAATTCCTCCAAGAGCACAGCGACGACTCATCCAGGAAGTCACAAAAGCGCCAAGGACAACATCAAAGGACCTACAGGCTTCTCTTGCATCAATAAAGGTCACTGTTCATGACTCCACTATCAGAAAGACACTGGGCAAAAATGGCTCCATGGAAGAGTGGCGAGGTGAAATCCACTGCTAACCCAGAAGAACATTTAAGACTCATCTGAATTTCACCAAAACACACCTTGATGATCCTCAAACCTATTGGGAGAATGTTCTGTGGACTGATGAGTTACATCTGACGTAAACATCATACCTATGGTGAAGCATGGTGGAGGAAGTGTGATGGTGTGGGGATGCTCTGCTGCTTCAGGGCCTGGGAAACTTGCAGTAATTGAGGGAAACATGAATTCTGCTCTCTACCAGAAAATCCTAAAGGAGAATGTCCGGTGTTCAGTCTGTAATTTGAAACTCAAGCGCAACTGGATTATTCAGCGAGACAATGATCCAAAGATTACGAGTAGGTCCTAGTCCTAGAAGTACGTGAGAGACTGATCTCCAGTTATCAGAAGCGTTTGGTTGCAATCGTTGCTGTTAAATGTGGCACAGTCAGATTTTAAGTTTAAGGGGGCAATTAGTTTTTCATATGGGTGATAGGTGTTGGATAACTTTATTTTTGCTTCAATATAAATAAAATAATAAAACTGTATTGTGTGTTTAGTCAGGTTGCCTTTGTTTTATGTTGTATTTCGTTTGAAGATCTAAAACTATTTAGTGTGAGATATAAACAAACAGAAGAAATCAGAATGGGGCAAATTAAATAAAAATTGTGAACATGGAACAAAGAAGTATTTAAAAAAAAGTCATTTTTAAACAGTGTGGAAATATGAAAATTATGAATAGAATAATATCCACACACAGGAAAAGAAAGGGATGTGGTGTGTGTGTTCTGTAGGAGATACTCACGCAGCTGTAGCTCAGTATTGTAAATAGCCCTAAGCACTGTGTGATGTTACTCAGCCAAGTTTCTTTCCTCCACAGCGATGAAGCTGATGACAGCGCTGGTGAACGTGGCTCTGAACCTCAGCATCAACCAGGACAACACACAGAGACAGTACGAGGCAGAGAGGAACAAGGTCGCTGGGAAAAGGGCCACAGACAAGCTGGAGCTGCTGCTGGAAAAGAGGAAGGAGGTACCGTCATCATCATCACCTTTATAAACCTGCGTTTAATCAGAGAGTGTGTTTAACTCGTTTAAAACATCTTCTAGCTGCAAGAGAATCAAGATGAGATCGAGAACATGATGAACTCCATCTTCAAAGGAATTTTCGTTCATCGCTACAGGTGTGTGTCAGATTCAGAGGTAATACTTACTATTGGTTATTATCTCCTAATTTTTAAATGACACTACAAGGGATTATATCACTTTATTTTAGAGATGCGATTGCTGAGATCAGAGCTATTTGCATCGAGGAGATCGGTGTGTGGATGAAGCTGTACAGCGACGCCTTTCTCAATGACAGCTATCTGAAGTACGTGGGCTGGACATTACACGACCGGGTGAGTGCACATAAAGACTCGTATACAAGATGAATGTGAAACCCCTGAGGTAGGTGTGTGTGTGTGTGTGTGTGTGTGTGTGTGTGTGTGTGTGTGTGTGTGTGAGAATGTAAGTGTGTAAAACCTTTCTGCCCTTACAGCAAGGAGAAGTCCGACTCAAGTGTCTCAAAGCACTGCAGACCCTCTACACAAACCGAGGCCTTTTCCCCAAACTGGAACTCTTCACTAATCGCTTTAAGGTCAGACTTACATCACTTTTACACACCTGTAATCATTACACACATCACCTTTACACACATCACCTTTACATGCCTGTAATCATTACACATATCACCTTTACACACATCACCTTTACATGCCTGTAATCATTACACACATTACCTTTGCACAGATCACCTTTACACACATCACCTTTACATGCCTGTAATCATTACACACATCACCTTTACACACATCACCTTTACATGTCTGTAATCATTACACACATCACCTATACACACCTGTAATCATTACACGCATCACCTTTACACACCTATAATCATTACACACATCACATTTACACGCCTGTAATCATTACACGCATCACCTTTACACGCCTGTAATCATTACACGCATCACCTTTACACGCCTGTAATTATTACACGCATCACCTTTACACGCCTGTAATCATTACATGCATCACCTTTACACGCCTGTAATCATTACACGCATCACCTTTACACGCCTGTAATCATTACACGCATGACCTTTACACGCCTATAATCATTATACGCATCACCTTTACACGCCTGTAATCATTACACGCATCACCTTTACACGCCTGTAATCATTACACGCATCACCTTTACACGCCTGTAATCATTATACGCATCACCTTTACACGCCTGTAATCATTACACACAAACTGGCCACTTGAAGAATTTACATGGTTTTATTTTTCTTTCCTTTCAGGACCGTATCGTGTCCATGACTCTAGATAAAGAGTACGATGTAGCGGTGGAGGCGATTCGGCTCGTCACTCTGATCCTGCAGTCAGTTTTATTTATTTTTATCTCTCACTCTCACTGACTGTTGTGTTTAAAACAAATGCATTCATTGGTGCATCTGTGTGTGTGCGCGTGTGTGTTGCAGTGGCAGTGAGGACGCGCTCTCCAATGAAGACTGTGAGAATGTTTATCACCTGGTCTACTCCGCTCATCGGCCCGTTGCCGTGGCAGCAGGAGAATTCCTCCACAGGAAGTCAGTAAACATGTGGCTTTATGTCTGTTCTAGTTCTAGTTTTGCTTCATACAGTGATGTTCACACAGACACCACAGATAGGTTCAGCAGCTGTACAGTCAGTGATGGACGCCGTTTGTTTGTTATTTACCTGCAGGCTGTTCAGTCGACATGACCCTCAGGCGGAGGAGGCTCTGGCTAAACGCCGCGGTAGGAACAGCCCCAATGGCAACCTCATCAGAATGCTGGTGCTGTTCTTCCTCGAGAGTGAGGTGAGAGAAGTGACCTGTTAACTGTGTTACGCCTCCAGTTGTTTTCTACTTTTACATTCAAAACACATTTACACGGCAGTTTCACTCCTGCGTAGTCATTTAATCACCACAAGAAACTAGCGATCGTGTCTGTGTGTGTGTGTATATCAGTGTAGGGTTAAAGGTGTTACACGCTCATACCATCACCACAGGAGCAGGAGTGCAGATATACTCGATATCCGTATGCTCATATTGCTTCAGTTTGAGTAAGTGACATTTCAGGCACAATATGGTCACATGTTCTGTTTATTTTTGCTCCGTTAAAAAAAAAGTACTGTAGTAACCGCTTTGAACTAGGTAGTGGAATTTGATGTGGAGAAGACAGACGAGCGGAGTGATGCACACGGTGAATCGTCCCGGTACGGTTATAGGAAATATAAACACTGCCGAAACGCCACTCAACTAAACAGATCAGTGATCCGGAACTAATCTATCTCTCTCTCTCTCTCTCTCTCTCTATATATATATATATATATATATATATATATATAGAGTGTTGAATTATTAGAACATAATACATTATTTCCTAATAATTGAACAGGCTGGAGTTAGTTATACCACAGTTTCCATCTCTCAGGACATTGTTCAGATCTTTTATTTCAAGACATTTGTCAGGTTTTTGTCCTTAAAATGCCCTTGTGTGTGGAATTAATTTATTACGCGTCCCATCTCAAGCCTCCGCTGCTAATCCCAAACCGCCATTTTAGATCTGTAACAGAGCCACTGATGTGCAGTTACTATAGAGAGTGAGTTCAGGGGTTTTCTTTTGTTTCCTGCTGATAATATATAAATAAATATATATCCAGGCCTACTTGTTCACAGGGTTTTTTGTTTTCATTACTGCAGAAAATACAACAAATAAATAAATAACATTAAATAATTATTGATGCTTGTTCTGTCTCGTTACTGCAATCACACGTGCTCTCTCTCTCTCTCTATCTCTCTCTAATAACTGCATATCAATGGCTCAAGCCTCCACTCCTCCAAGTTTTCGGTCATGTTGTTTGTTTTTAGTGGTGTGTGTGCTGCAGTGGACAGCAGGATAACTTTTCCTTTCACTTGGTGGAGTGACATGGAATTGTAATGCGGTGAAGACCTGACTGGAACTACTTTATCTGTGCATTTACTGAAAAATAATCACAGATAGTAAATTATATTTAAATTAGATGATTTTATTTAAAATACATTTAAAATTACTTTTGGAGTTTTTTTTTTATTTCTATTGTTTATTCTGAATTTAAAAAATAATGCAGGGGATAGTGAGGATTTATGTTAAAATAGTTTGATTCATTATATATGCTGTTTGTCTCTTTGTTAACTTGTGAATCAGTAAAAGTGTTAATTACAAAAAAAAAAATTAATAATGCAGGGGTATAGTAGACATCACAATATATAGGGTAAAGTATGAATTTTAATCAGTTTACTTTTTCTTTGCAATAAGGTGTGTGTGTGTGTGTGTGTGTGTGTATGTGTATGTGTGTTCAGCTTCATGAGCATGCAGCATATCTGGTGGACAGTTTGTGGGACAGCTCTCAGGAGCTGCTGAAGGACTGGGACTGTATGATCGAGCTGCTATTGGAGGAACCTGTACAGGGAGAGGAAGGTAACAACACTGACTACACACACACACACACACACACACACACACACTTTATCATCAGCTATAATCATGGTGCTGTGTGTGGTTTCAGTGCTGGGAGACAGACACGAGAGCTCTCTGATCGAGTTAATGGTGTGCACCATCAGACAGGCGGCCGAGGCTCACCCCCCTGTGGGCCGGGGAACGGGGAAGAGGGTACGCACTTCTGCTGTGGCCTTATAATGTGTTGAATTTGTGTTCCATGGATATTCATGTGATGTTAATGTGATGTCTTCTGCTGTGTTCTCCTCAGGTTCTCACTGCTAAAGAAAAGAAAACTCAGATTGATGATAAGAACAAACTGACTGAGCACTTCATCATCGCACTGCCCATGCTCCTGTCAAAGGTGTGTGTCCTCATAGATCACATACCTGTTCGCAAACCATTACCATGTTTTAGTACACTATATGGCCAAAAGTATGTGCACCCCTGACCATCACACCCACGTGGTTCTTCCCCGTGTGTATATATATACACACACACACACACACACACACACACACACACACACATATATTTTATTTATATACACACACACTTTAATTTAATCACATCTGTGCTATAACACCTTTTTTTCATATGTAGTTATTCTTATATGTATGTACCGTGTATATTTATTTATTATATATAATTATTGTCATGATTATTTCTTAATCGTTTTTAGGTCATTTAAATGTTATTACTACTACTATTTAATTATTAAGTGCATTAAATAATCATATTTAGCTTTACCAAGACACAGTATTCTAATACCAGGGTGCCAATATTTTTTTGAATGGCATATCTACAGTCGATCCTAGCTCTAAATATTCTGCATATGGAGAATGTTCCAGCTCTGTTCATGTTGGTTTCTGGTCTCTGGCTCTGTGCAGTATCAGGCGGACGCTGAGAAAGTGGCTAACCTCCTGCAGATCCCTCAATATTTTGACCTGGAGGTGTACAGCTCTGGCCGAATGGAAAAGGTTTTGTATATGGTTTCATTTACAGAGTTTGTGCTGTATGGAGCAGAGGGAGGAGTGACCACATGCTTTAAACCACATGCTGTTCATTGTACATCGAGTTATTTTTTTTTTATTGTTTTATAGTCTCAAAAGCATAGACATGCAGTACACAGATGATATTGCACTGCGTACTGAGTAAATGAGATGCGAAATGTATTTGTTAGCCCACTGAGGAAGTGGAAGCTCCAGGAAACCTGGACACGTAACTGACACGTGTGGTAGCTAATCTAAACCAATAACGTATGGTGAGCTAGTTAAGTGCATTAATACAGACTAAGGGACATGAATCAGTATGTGATTATTATCCTCTTCTAACAGAGTGTGTAATGTAGTCAGCGAGTTGTTCAGCAGGGAGCCGTGGTGTTCTGTCCTTACACCACGTCACCAGCCTCTTTATTTACCTACAGCAGGAGAGTTATACGATGGATGTGTTTTGCCCAGTTTCTTTCGGGTATCGAGTACCTGCGTGTTTCTGATTCTAAAAATATCTTCCATCATACGTGCATGCTGATTAATCGACCTAGTGACTCGGCCGATGTGTGTAGTGCAGCACGCGGTCGAATTTGGGATGAGAAGCTTGCGATATATTACAGCATGGAGGTGCATCGCAGTGATTTAGTATTCATTTTAAGCATTACTTCAGAGCAGGTGTTGACCACAATTCCATACTAAATCACACAATGCACTGAAATAAGCAAGTGTCAAGTGAATACAGGGTATCCTAATTAATGCATGTTACTGTTTGAGACACGGAGATCATGTGACTTTTACAGGGAATAGTGTGGACTGATAGACTTTGTGCTTAGGTTTGTGGAATAGTGTGTACAAAGCTATTTCAAACATGTTGTGTTAAATAAACTGTGTGTGTGTGTGTGACTCAGCATCTGGACGCCCTGCTGAAGCAGATCAAGCTGGTGGTGGAGAAGCACACTGAGACGGAGGTTTTGGAGGCGTGCAGTAAGACCTACAGCATCCTGTGCAGTGAGGAGTACACCATCATGAACCGTGTGGACATCGCCCGCAGCCAGCTCATCGACGAGCTCTCCGACCGCTTCAACCACTCCGTGGAGGACCTGCTGCAGGAGGTGAGCTCACGTTCCTCTACATCACATGTGTCAAACTCAAGGCCACGTCATTTTATCTGGCCCGCGAGAACGTGATAGGTGCATGATTGTCTTAACATACGTTTTTGCTGTTCTCATTCCACACTCGCAAAATACCGGCGAGTTGTCACGCCCCTAGGCGTCTGATACTGACGCAAAAGGGACCCTTCCACATCTGTATGAAACGCTCTGGGTTCTCAATTGACTCCAATGTAAACCCGTCTGTGGCGGTAAGAGACGCTCAGAGCAGACGCTCCAGCCGTCCATTCACTCCAATAATAACCCGATCACGGCGATAGATGACGCTGTGAGCTTCAATCTGATTATTTCTCGAATCGAAGGAGGAAAAAAATCATACTGAGGGCCACATAAACTACATCTGCCGCAAAGTCCCGTCAAGGCAATTTGGAATTGAGAAATCTCCACAAAGGAAATTTAGTAACACAGCTGGCCGAAGAGACACGCAGCTATCTAGCTTTTTCATTAGCTGTGGATGAAAGCACAGACAACATGGATACAGCACATCTATCCATTTTTATTAGAGGCGTGAAGCCGGACCTCTGTGTCACTGAGGAGCTCTTGGATGTCGCTGCCATGCATGGGACCACAACAGGCTGGGACATTTTTGATGCAGTGGAGAAGTCTGTACGTAAAAATAAATTGCCGTGGGAAAAGTTGGTGGGACTAACTACAGATGGTGCACCTGCGATGTGTGGAGGAAAAACAGGCTTGGTTGGACTAATGAAGGAGAAATTGCAAAAAAGTAACTGTCACACGCCCCTGATAACATATCACTGCATCATCCATCAAGAAGCTCTGTGTGGAAAGGTTCTGGAGCTGGATGATATTATTATCCATATTATCAACTGCTATTTAACAGTTATTTAACAATATAATAAGGTGTAATTTATTTATTTTTTAAATTAGATTGCATTTTGTTACATTCATACTGTTAATGTGGCCCATCGAGGTGAAAATGAGTTTGACACCCCTGCTCTACATCATCAGCGACAGGAAATCCTACTGGGGGGGGGATAGTTTAATCCGAAACACCATCCATCTTCTACCGCTTACTCCTTCTTCAGGATCGCGGGGGAACCTGGAGCCTATCCCAGGGAGCATTGGGCACAAGGCGGGGTACACCCTGGACAGGGTGCCAGTCCATCGCAGGGCACACTCACATACACACTCACACACCCATTCATACACTACGGACACTTTAGACACGCCAGTCAGCCTACCATGCATGTCTTTGGACTGGGGAGGAAACCGGAGTACCCGGAGGAAACCCCCGCAGAACGGGGAGAACATGCAAACTCCGCACACGCATGGCCCTGGCGGGAATCGAACCCCGGACCCTGGAGAACGTGCTAACCACTAAGCCACCGTGCGCCCCCGAAACATTATATTTGGTGATAAAAATTGTGATGTCTTCCATAATCCTGCAGAAAAGTACAGATTATAAAAGAGTTCTATCTGCACTGTTTATAGCTTTGCCCACATTGCACTGTTCGGTTCTCTTAGTATACTGCGGAACCGGTTCTTGGTTACAGTACCGCTCCCTCAGTGATGTAGATAGTAAACGTGAGAGCGTGAGATTTGTTAGTGAGCTACAGTCTGGTGAAACCGTGTGTGTGTGTGTGTGTGTGTGTGTGTGTGTGTGTGTGTGTGTGTGTGTGTGTGTGTGTGTGTGTGTGTGTGTGTGTGTGTGTGTGTGTGTGTGTGTGTGTGTGTGTGTGTGTGTGTGTGTGTGTGTGTGTGTGTGTGTGTGTGTGTGTGTGTGTGTGTGTGTGTGTGTGTGTGTGTGTGTGTGTGTGTGTGTGTGTGTGTGTGTGTGTACTGATTATTGCACACTGAAGTTAAACTTTATGGTTGTTTTTCAGGGCGATGAAGCTGATGATGATGATATCTACAATGTTCTCTCATCCCTGAAGAAACTCACTGCTTTCCATAAGTAAGACATTCTTTTAAATGTTTTCCTTCATTTAGTGATGTTTTATCTGTAAACTGACTGTGTGTGCACTGATCCTCCTTTCCTTCATCACATCCTGCTCAGCGCTCACGACCTGACCAAATGGGACTTGTTTAAAAACTGCTACCGGTTGCTGAAGATGGGGATAGAGCAGGGCTCGATGCCGGAGCAGGTACGAGACCGTGTGCATGATTACTTCTGCTGCTACAAATGATGAGGTACCGATGTAGTTATCTAGGTTCTGTTCTGTTCTGTGCTGTGTGTTCAGATTGCAGTGCAGGCTCTTCAGTGTTCTCATTACTCCATCCTGTGGCAGCTGGTGCGCATCACTGAGGGTTCTCCATCCAAGGTACATCCATCCTATTGAGTAACTCTGATATTATTGATGTGTTTAAGACAGAGACTAAGGTTGCTGCTGGAAGTGGTATTAGTGAGGCCAGCAGGGGGCACTCACCCTGTGGTCTGTGTGGGGTCTAATGCCCCAGTATAGTGACAGGGACACTATACTGTAAAAACAGCACCGTCTTTTGGATGAGACGTTAAACCGAGGTCCTGACTCTCTGTGGTCATTAAAAATCCCAGGACACTTATGGTAAAGAATAGGGGTATAACCCCAGGGTCCTGCCCAAATCCCCCTATTGGCAAATCCCCCTTCTCCATCATCCCCTATTAATCACCATCACTGAATTGGCTACATCACTCTCTCCTCTCCACTAATAGTTGGTGTGTGGTGGGAGTTCTGGAGCACTATGGCTGCAGTCACATCATCCAGTTGGAAACTACACACTAGTGGTGGTTGAGGAGATCCAACCCCACCCACGCAAACTATGTAAAGCGCTTTGAGAGTCTAGAAAAGCGCTATGTAAATATAACTATGACTAACTAAGATACAGTACCCAGAACTGTGTGTGTGTATGTGTGCACGCATGTTCTCTTTCTCAGGATGACCTTCTCGCTCTGAGAAGAGTGGTGAAGTCGTTCTTGGCGGTGTGCCAGCAGTGCCTGTCCAATGTGAACACTCCTGTTAAAGAACAGGTGAGAGAAGCTCAGGAGGTTAAATGTTTTAAAGAATGTGTTGATTAGTTCTCTATAACAGCGTCTCTGACAGTAGCGCAGGTTTATATTCATGCACTCGTTCTAATACATTATGGTTTCTATAGTAACCGCTCGTTCACAGGGTCTGGTTGTGTGTGTGTTCACAGGCATTCATGTTGCTGTGTGACCTGCTGATGATCTTCAGTCACCAGCTGACCACGGGGAGCAGAGAGGCCCTGCAGCCGCTGGTGTTTAATCCCGACAACACGCTGCAGAGTGAGCTGCTGAGCTTCGTCCTCGATCACGTCTTTATTGACCAGGATGATGAGAACCAGAGCATGGGTGTGTGTCCTGTCCTCTTCTCCCTGACCTCCTCAATCATGCGCACACACACACTACTAATAGACACTAATGCACACTGGGGTGTAAGAGGAATAAAACACTTGGGGATGTGCTGTTATAGGTGGTGGTAGCAGTAACTCTGCCTCATTACACCACCCTGTCACTCAGTATTTTAAACACACACTCTGTGTTTATTACGTGCTTATCACAGCCTTTAATTGTGTGTGTGTGTGTGTGTTAGAGGGTGATGAGGAAGATGAAGCAAATAAAATCGAGGCTTTACACAAGAGGAGGAATCTGCTGGCTGCTTTCAGTAAGCTGATCATTTACGACATCGTGGACATGCCCGCAGCAGCAGACATCTTTAAACACTATATGAAGGTACAGGAACTCCTGCTGTTTATGGGTTTTAAGATGTATATTGAGTACTGAGATTATTTATCAGTCTGGTTGACTTTTCTTCTTCAGTACTATAATGATTATGGTGACATCATCAAGGAGACTCTGAGTAAGACCAGACAGACGGATAAGATCCAGTGTGCCAAAACTCTCATACTCAGTTTACAGCAGGTGAGTTATTCATTACAGTTTACTTTCCTTTAACAGCTTCTTTTTAGATGTGAGATTTCTACTTATTCAGTGTTAATGTGCAGTTTTTTTTTTAATGTTTTTTTTTAGTATTAAAAAACAGTAGGTGTGTTAGAAAAGTGTCAGGTGTCAACCACAAGGTGATATTTTTACCCCGTCTCCCCATATCAGTAGGGTAACTCGGTAATGAACCCGTGGCAGTGGGGCAGCTGAATGTGTGAATGAGAAACAGTGTAAAGCACTTTGTAGAGCCACTGAGGTTAGAAGGTGCTATATATAAATGCAGACCCATTACCTTTAGTGTGCATCTTTTGTCCTAATGTTTCTTTCTGTGCCTTCTCTCGTCTTCTCTCAGCTCTTTAACGAGCTGGTACAGGATCAGGGGCCAAATTTGGACCGAACCTCGTCCCATGTGAGTGGCATTAAAGAGCTGGCTCGCCGTTTCGCTCTGACTTTTGGACTGGACCAAATCAAAACCAGAGAGGCTGTAGCGACTTTGCACAAGTGAGCTCTTCTGTTTCATCACAACACCTTTCTTTTTAACAACTCTTCTAAATATCCAGCTGCGTCCTAAGGAGTGTGTGTGTGTGTGTGTGTGTGTGTGTGTGTGTGTGTGTGTGTGTGTGTGTGTCATGTTTTCAGGGACGGGATTGACTTTGCGTTCAAGTTTCCGAACCCTAAAGGAGCAGAGTATCCTCCACCCAACCTGGCTTTCCTGGAAGTGTTGTGCGAGTTCTCTTCTAAACTCCTCCGTCAGGATAAAAAGACTGTGTAAGTCTGAACAACGGTGATTAGGAGACTGGTCTGTGTGTGTGAGTGTGTGAGCACTCACCGTCCTCTTGTCTGTCACAGCCACTCGTACCTGGAGAAGTTCATGACGGAGTATATGATGGAGCGGAGGGAGGACGTGTGGTTGCCGCTGATCGCCTACAGGAACTCCTTGCTGACAGGAGGTGATGAGGACCGCATGTCTGTGACCACGGGCAGCACCACCAGCAGAGCCAGCACCATACGCAGCAAGAGGGGCAGACCGCCGCTACACAAGAAACGCGCCGATGGTGAGAGCACACTGTGTGTCCGGGCTGTACCGGTCCTTCACCACACTGCTCATCTATTACACACTAATCAGAATATTTATATTTATTACACTTTCATGTTATAATGAACACTGCATCATATAAACCACAGAGAAGTGAAAATCTGTCACTTATCACTTTATAATAACTGTTAAAGGTGCACTGGGTAAGATCTGCCTCTAATGTTTAACCAGGTGCCCTTAAATAAGATTAGAATATTTTGTTTTATTTTTTTATTTTAAATTGTTGTTTTTTGTATAAACATGCAAAATTCAGCACGTAATGATTTACGAGGATGTTCACGAGTGCAGTCCTGTACTTTTTTTCCATTGTAATAAGCTCTTAAAATACACCTGCGCCTCCTCCACTGATTCGCCTGCGCCTCATCCACTGCGTAAAACAAGACATTCAAACAATTCAGTACTTTATACAGTTCAGCATTCAGCGTCCAGCTTTATCCCCTTTACCAGTACTGAACTACTCCGTCTGAGAAAAACACTGCTGATGCTTATATTTATTATGTATAACGTATATATTATTGTGTGTGTGTGTGTGTGTGTGTAGCAGCAGAAGAGAGTGTGGACGGCTCGTGGGTGATGCGTAACGACACCATTCAGACTCCTGGAGGTCTGCAGACGCCACAGCTTACCTCCACGGTGCTGAGGGAAAACCCACGCCAAGCAGCAGAACACGTCCCTGACCAGGACTCTTCTGAGCCCGGCTCTGAACCCGACTACATTCACAAGTACACACCTGCTCTAAACACACACACTATTTATTAATTATTAAAGGATTATGGTTCACTCATCTGTGTGTGTGTCTGTGTGTCTATGTCTGTGTGTGTCAGTCAACAGATGCAGATGTCATGGCTGGACCAGCAGAAAATGGAGGAGGTGAACAGGAAAGAGAGAGGAGGAATGAACTACATGAAGGCACGGAGTGGAGGCGTACGGCAGCAAGTGTGAGTGCTGTTGGATTTTCGTGTGTGTGTGTGTGTGTGTGTGCAGCCCAGCCTAGGTGTTCTCCTCACAGACCCACTTTAACCCGTAAACCCGCTGCTTTGTTTCAGACGAGGCTTAATGGAGGACGACGCTGAGCCCATCTTCGAGGATGTGATGATGTCATCGCGTGGACAGTTGGAGGACATGAACGAGGAGTTTGAGGACACCATGGTGATAGATCTGGTGAGAATTCATTGAGACATCATCACTTTGGATCTTTGGTTATGAGCAGATTTGGAAATGGTTTCTTTTTTTTTTTTTTAATGAATCTTTTCATCTCAGCCGCCGTCGAGAAACAGACGTGAGAGAGCCGAACTCAGACCGGACTTTTTTGACTCTACAGCGATTATAGAAGACGATTCGGTGAGTAAATTGTTTATTATAAATTAGAACGTTAGTGCCGGGAAAATATGCAGCTTACAGATGAGAAGGGTTTAACAGCAGAACATCTGTATTTAATATTAAATACTATACTTTATTTACACAATAAGCTAATGAGTTTATTCCTCACTGTGAGTTTACAGTTAAACTGCTCCTGTATTTAGCAATAATATTCTATTGTAATATTTTATGGTAATATTCTATGGTATGCGTTCACAGGGATTCGGTATGCAGATGTTTTGAAGCAGATGTGTAAATTTGGTGGAGAATCACAACCAGCGACGTTCTTCAGTCACACGAAGCCAACGTGTTTTAAAAAATCACAACTTCAACAATATTTTCAAGCAAAAAAGACTGACGTGCTTTTGTGTGAGCCGCTCACACGTTTCCTCACACGTTTCGTCACACAGGTGATGAGTGTTAGTGACGAGCGCCATGTCACTGTTCAGCTACTCTGTTTTTGATATACGTATAACGTCCATTTCCTGTCCCTGTCAATTTAGTTTTTAAATCAAATCCTTTGTGTATTTGAGCACAGTTTAGATAAGACTGTGTGAATCGGTCGTGTACATACTGTATGTTTGTATGATCAGTGTTCTCATGTGGAGCTCCCCACACACCCACACACACACACACAGACACACACACACACTGTGCACAGAGGAGAAATGTGGAATGTTCCAGATCCAGGCTGCAGTGTTTACACTCTAACTGCTCCGGTTTCCTCCACGCAGGATGTAAACGACTCGCCACTTTACAGTTCAGTACATTTCATCTGGATTTCCTCCCTGCTGAAGGATTCAGATTTAAAGAGAGACTTTCTGTGACTCGAGTCCCCGCTGTGTCACATTTACACGGTCCTGTGTGTCTTCGTTATGGGCCGGGACGCCGGGTCTCGGGTGTGTAAGTGCATCACGCTTCATTTGGACTCGATGTCATGTCACTACAGAGTCAGACGCCTGGTTAGGACGGTGCCTATAGATCACACTACTGTTTTACACGTCACACACACACGTGTCACACATTCATTCCACATTTTTATCTTTAAATAAAGGTATTTAAAAAGTATTTTCATTTCAGTAAATTTGAAAAAATCTAAGTGTTTGTTTTTTGCCTCCATGTTTTGCTGTTCTGTCCCCAGACTTCAAGCGTAAATCATTTACCTCCAGATCAGAATCTAATCTACGCTGTTTTTCATTTAGTTCCAAACTGAGTTCATGTTCAGTGAAAATGTAGAAACTGTGCATTAAAATTAAAATTCAGTGGGTTTTTACTTGTTCAGCGGGGAAACCTGGTTGGTATTTTCAGGAAGTTGTTCTGACCCCCTGCTCGGAGTATCGCTCGGATAGATTTTATGTAGAAATCTACATTTAGTTTCAGTGTTGTTCAGTACAAACTAAATACATTTTAATAAAATGGATTATTCATAAACACTCTGCTCCTCTGTGGCTTTTTATCTGATTCATCAAGGAAAAACTACAGGAACTAAAGAGATTCTGAGGATTCAAAAATGTGTGGGAGTGTGTTCAGTTGAGAGAGTGTGTGTGTGTGTGTGTGTGTGTGAGAGAGAGAGAGAGAGAGTGCGGTTGAGAGAGTGGGTGTGGGAGAGAGTGGGGGTGGGAGAGAGAGTGGGTATGGGAGAGAGTGTGTGCGGTTGAGAGAGAGGGTGTGGGAGAGAGAGTGTGCGGTTGAGAGCGTGGGTGTGGGAGAGTGTGGGCAGTTGAGAGAGTGGGTGCGGGAGAGAGAGTGTGGGTGGGAGAGAGTGCGGTTGAGAGAGTGGGTGTGGGAGAGTGGGTGTGTGGTTGAGAGAGTGTGTGTGGTTGAGAGAGTGGGTGTGGGAGAGAGAGTGTGCGGTTGAGAGAGTGTGCATGTGGGAGAGAGTGTGCGTGCGGTTGAGAGTGTGCGCGCGGTTGAGAGAGGGTGCGGTGGAGAGTGTGCGGTTGAGAGAGTGTGCATGTGGGAGAGAGTGCAGTTGAGAGAGTGGGTGTGGGAGAGAGTGTGCGGTTGAGAGAGAGTGTGAGCGGGAGAGAGAGTAGGTGCGAGAGAGAGAGTGTGCGGTTGAGAGAGTGGGTGCGGGAGAGAGAGTGTGCGTGCGGTTGAGAGTGTGTGTGTGTGGGAGAGTGAGTGTGTGCGGGAGAGAGAGTGCGTGCGGTTGAGAGAGTGTGCATGCGGTTGAGAGAGTGTGTGTGTGGGAGAGAGAGTGGGTGCGGGAGAGAGAGTGTGTGCGGTTGAGAGAGTGTGCGCGGTTGAGAGAGTGTGCGTGCGGTTGAGAGAGTGGGTGCGGGAGAGAGAGTGTGTGCG
Organism: Ictalurus furcatus; assembly: GCF_023375685.1. NCBI lineage: Eukaryota > Metazoa > Chordata > Actinopteri > Siluriformes > Ictaluridae > Ictalurus > Ictalurus furcatus. The sequence continues at coordinate 10,037,987 of NC_071277.1, read as the reverse complement.
GGAGAGAGAGTGTGCGTGCGGTTGAGAGAGTGTGTGTGTGGGAGAGTGAGTGTGTGTGGGAGAGAGAGTGTGCAGTTGAGAGAGTGTGCATGTGGGAGAGAGTGCGTGCGGTTGAGAGTGTGCGCGCGGTTGAGAGAGGGTGCGGTGGAGAGTGTGTGCGGTTGAGAGAGTGTGCATGTGGGAGAGAGTGTGCGGTTGAGAGAGTGGGTGTGGGAGAGAGTGTGTGCGGTTGAGAGAGAGTGTGTGCGGGAGAGAGAGTAGGTGCGAGAGAGAGTGTGCGGTTGAGAGAGTGTGCGTGCGGTTGAGAGAGAGTGTGCGGTTGAGAGAGTGGGTGCGGGAGAGAGAGTGTGCGGTTGAGAGAGAGTGTGTGCGGGAGAGAGAGTGTGTGCGAGAGAGAGAGTGGGTGAGAGAGAGTGTGCGTGCGGTTGAGAGAGTGTGTGTGGGAGAGAGAGTGGGTGCGGGAGAGAGAGTGTGTGCGGTTGAGAGAGTGTGCGTGCGGTTGAGAGAGTGGGTGCGGGAGAGAGAGTGTGTGCGGGAGAGAGAGTGTGCGTGCGGTTGAGAGAGTGTGTGTGTGGGAGAGTGAGTGTGTGCGGGAGAGAGAGTGTGCGGTTGAGAGAGTGTGCGTGCGGTTGAGAGAGTGTGTGTGTGGGAGAGAGAGTGGGTGCGGGAGAGTGTGTGCGGTTGAGAGAGAGAGTGTGCGGTTGAGAGAGTGTGCGTGCGGTTGAGAGAGTGTGTGTGTGGGAGAGAGAGTGGGTGCGGGAGAGTGTGTGCGGTTGAGAGAGAGTGTGTGCGGTTGAGAGAGAGTGTGTGCGGGAGAGTGAGTGTGCATGCGGTTGAGAGAGTGTGCGTGTGGGAGAGTGAGTGTGTGCGGGAGAGAGAGTGTGCGGTTGAGAGAGTGTGCGTGCGGTTGAGAGAGTGTGTGTGTGGGAGAGAGAGTGGGTGCGGGAGAGAGTGTGTGCGGTTGAGAGAGAGTGTGTGCGGTTGAGAGAGAGTGTGTGCGGGAGAGAGAGTGTGCATGCGGTTGAGAGAGTGTGCGTGCGGTTGAGAGAGTGTGCATGTGGGAGAGAGAGTGGGTGCGGGAGAGAGAGTGTGCGGTTGAGAGTGTGTGCGTGCGGTTGAGAGAGTGTGCGTGCGGTTGAGAGAGTGTGCGTGCGGGAGAGAGAGTGTGTGTGGGAGAGAGAGTGGGTGTGGGAGAGAGTGTGTGCGGTTGAGAGAGAGTGTGTGCGGGAGAGAGAGTGTGTGCGGGAGAGAGTGTGTGTGCGGGAGAGAGAGTGGGTGCGAGAGAGAGAGAGTGTGCGGTTGAGAGAGTGTGCATGTGGGAGAGAACGTGGGTGCGGGAGAGAGAGTGGGTGCGGTTGAGAGAGTGTGTGAGAGAGAGTGTGTGTGTGTGAGAAAGAGAGATAGAGTGTGTGTGTGTGAACACACACTAAAGCCCCATAGTGAAAGATGAGGAATGTAGATAGCTGAAGTCTGAGAGTTTACACAGATCACTAGCTATAAGACCAGAGACATGAATAAACAGTTTAAATGTATTTTTGTGTATTTTTCTTGTTATATCTACCATATAAATAATATAAACTACACACTGCACAATCGGAATCATCTTTGTACGTTATTATAAATAATGTTCATAAAGTGTAGAAAGTGTGATTTATGTTTTATTTACATGCAAGTAAAAAAACCCCAGAAAGCTTAAAACAAGTGCAGGTAAAAGTTATAGTCAGTTGTGTGCTCTAACAGTTTTGTGATTGATGGGGGAACGCCTCAGGGGCATCCACTCTCGCCCCTTTGGTTTGCATTAATAATTGAGCCTCTGGCCGAAGCAATCAGGATTAATCCCGAAGTCCATGGTGTTAATGAAGCCAATAAGCAACAGAAAATGACTCTTCATGCACATGATGTCGTTATTTTCTAAACCAGGCCGGAGGTTTCAACACGTACTCTTAGTGGTGATGATGTTACACAACTTAGCATTGTGTTCTGGCTGGGTCCAGTGTGTACTAATCCCATTACTCTGAACACAGTCCGTCTTCAGCTCAATATACAAAACCCCAGATTTCCCTCAGGGCATGACTGATATGAGATTTTCATTTTAATTTGAAGGGACTTGTTGACGGCTCTACTCTTATGTCCTTTGGTCAGATCTCTCATTAATATGATCTGAATGGTAGGGACTTCTTTTGCATCCTACAATTAAGGAGCTTTATTCAGAAGGACACTTCACTTCTACCTGATGCGAGTGAAGTACATTGAAGAACAGCTTTTTGAGACATTTTTACAATATTGTGTCTACGTTATCCTAAAACGATCTGGGAGAAAGAACATGATATTACAATTTCTGACAATGAATGGGACACAGCCTGGAGAAATGCGAAGTCTCTGAGGGTGTAACAGAGTGAGAGCAGTCCAGCTTCAAGTCCTTCATAGAGCGGACATTTCTCCTGCCCAGCGCAGTAGATTAGGGCTGACCTCGCTCCTCAGTGTTCTCCACGCTCCTCAGTGTTCACCTCGCTCCTCAGTGTTCTCCACGCTCCTCAGTGTTCACCTCGCTCCTCAGTGTTCTCCACGCTCCTCAGTGTTCACCTCGCTCCTCAGTGTTCTCCACGCTCCTCAGTGTTCACCTCGCTCCTCAGTGTTCTCCACGCTCCTCAGTGTCCTCCTCGCTCCTCATTGTTCTCCTGGCTCCTCACCTCGCTCCTCAGTGTCCTCCTCGCTCCTCATTGTTCTCCTCGCTCCTCACCTCGCTCCTCAGTGTCCTCCTCGCTCCTCATTGTTCTCCTGGCTCCTCACCTCGCTCCTCAGTGTCCTCCTCGCTCCTCATTGTTCTCCTCGCTCCTCACCTCGCTCCTCAGTGTCCTCCTCGCTCCTCAGTGTTCTCCTCGCTCCTCACCTCACTCCTCAGTGTCCTCCTCGCTCCTCAGTGTCCTCCTCGCTCCTCACCTCACTCCTCAGTGTCCTCCTCGCTCCTCAGTGTTCTCCTCGCTCCTCACCTCGCTCCTCAGTGTCCTCCTCGCTCCTCAGTGTTCTCCTCGCTCCTCACCTCGCTCCTCAGTGTCCTCCTCGCTCCTCACCTCACTCCTCAGTGTCCTCCTCGCTCCTCAGTGTTCTCCTCGCTCCTCACCTCGCTCCTCAGTGTCCTCCTCGCTCCTCACCTCACTCCTCAGTGTCCTCCTCGCTCCTCAGTGTCCTCCTCGCTCCTCACCTCACTCCTCAGTGTCCTCCTTGCTCCTCAATGTTCTCCTCGCTCACCTCGCTCCTCAGTGTCCTCCTTGCTCCTCAATGTTCTCCTCGCTCACCTCGCTCCTCAGTGTCCTCCTCGCTCCTCATTGTTCTCCTCGCTCCTCACCTCGCTCCTCAGTGTCCTCCTCGCTCCTCAGTGTTCTCCTCGCTCCTCACCTCGCTCCTCAGTGTCCTCCTCGCTCCTCACCTCACTCCTCAGTGTCCTCCTCGCTCCTCAGTGTCCTCCTCGCTCCTCACCTCACTCCTCAGTGTCCTCCTTGCTCCTCAATGTTCTCCTCGCTCACCTCGCTCCTCAGTGTCCTCCTCGCTCCTCATTGTTCTCCTCGCTCCTCACCTCGCTCCTCAGTGTCCTCCTCGCTCCTCAGTGTTCTCCTCGCTCCTCACCTCGCTCCTCAGTGTCCTCCTCGCTCCTCACCTCACTCCTCAGTGTCCTCCTTGCTCCTCAATGTTCTCCTCGCTCACCTCGCTCCTCAGTGTCCTCCTCGCTCCTCAGTGTCCTCCTCGCTCCTTTGTATTCTCTTCGCTCCTCTGTGTTCTCGATCCTCTGTGTCCTCCTCGATCCTCTGTGTCCTCCTCGCTCCTCAGTGTCCTCCTCGATCCTCTGTATTCTCTTCGCTCCTCTGTGTTCTTGATCCTCTGTGTTCTAAATGCAAGACAGAAATCTGGAATCTTACCCACTGCTTCTGGTTTTGTCAGAAGATTCAAAGGCTCTGGTGTAAAATTACTGAAGAGATGAACAAGATATGGGAGGTCTCCTTGGTGCAGGACTCTGCATATTATTTACTAGGAATATCCTATTCTCTGTGTTTTACTGTACACGAGACAAAGCTCTTTAATATTCTTACTTTTTGTTGCAGAAATAAATATAAACTTGTGCAGTGGATTTCGGACAAAGTTCTAACAGTTAAGATGTGAAATAGGATTATTATTAAATATGTCTGTAGATTATTTGACATGTAGGGTTCATGATAACGATGCATCCATCCATCCATCCATCCATCTTCAACCGCTTACTCCTTTTCAGGGTCGTGGGGGAACCTGAAGCCTATCCCAGGAAGCATCGGGCACAAGGCGGGGTACACCCTGGACAGGGTGCCAGTCCATCGCAGATGATAACGATGCAATATTTCGCAAATTTTGGGACCCATTTTTGTCATATTTAGGACTTGACATGGCTTCCATCTTAGAGGATTTGTATGATTGTAGTTTAAAGTCTCAGTGGCATTTCAGTTCCAGTAGCGTTCATGTAAACGGTGTAACTTTACAAATGAGCAATAAACCACTCGACTGTGTCTGTGTAGGTTTCCTCCAGGTTCACCGGTTTCCTTCCTCCTCCAAACACAGTGTGTGTGTGTCCTGTAATTGTTTTTTATTTATATTATATATATATATATATATATATATATATATATATATATATATATATATATATATATAAAAATACATGACATGGTCAGTAGAGAGAAGAAACCATTAGTGTGTGTTACTGTCCTGCACCCATCTTGTACAGACTACATGAGTAAATAATTTATTTATTTGAAATTAAACTAAAATGAGTTGTTTAGTATTTCTATATTTGGAGTGTAGTGGTTAAGGTTGAGAGCATTTTGGTGAGCATGAGCGGTGATGTATGTATTTGTTGTGTGTTTATAATCGGTGCTTATTGAGTTAATGTCCGTTCATAACGGCTTTGTGTGTATGAGAGAGATTTCACTGAGGCCCCTCCCACTCCTGCTCTCACGCCCCACCCGAATCGGGTTTATGTAACCAAGGAAACGGTTCATCACGAAAGTCGCCCTTGTTCTCGCGAGAGTTGATGAAGGTGTCCGTGTTCACGCGAGAGTTGATGAATGTGTCCGTGTTCTCGCGAGATCTGGCTACAGCGCCCCCTCCCTGTGCTAATGCGGAGAGAAGGGAGGAGAAGCGTTTAGCGCTAGCAGCTTTTTCAAACACAAACACATTTCAATATCGCGCTCTGAAGCTCTTTTTCCTCCTCAGAAGCGCGGAACGCAGGACAGGGACATTATATACGTTTCTTTTCACCCGGAGAGTGTCACTGAAAGCGGCTGGAGGCCGCAGGAGCCGCGGGAGAGAAGCTGAGGGAAGAAAAGCGGCCTGTTTTGTTCCTGATCTCCGGAGCCGCAGCTCGCGCGCCCGGTCCAACACATCTCACCGTTTTTGTATTATCTCTTTTCTCTCTTTATGCGGTGTTTCTTGTTTTTTTGTTTGTTTGTTTTTTTCTGTTTTGGAGATTTTAATCGCATGCATTTTGTGCTCGTGTGTCCTGAGAGCGAGTCTCCGGAGCTGCTGGTTAGCGAGCGGAACCGATTTTCGGCGCTTCGGGAGAACTTGAGGGAAAAGCGGCCTGTTTTGTTTTTGCAACAGCGGCGCCATGAACAATAACACACACCGGGTTTAACGAGCTCCTCTACTTCCGCTCTCCGGTGTGTACGGGACAACTACACTGGATTGTGGGAAATAATCCGGAGCTGTGTGTGTGTGTGTGTGTGTGTGTGTGTGTGTGTGTGTGTGTGTGAGAGAGAGAGAAGTGAGTACACACAGGATCCGGAGATCCGGCTGTTTGAATTCGGGAGCTGCGGTTCTGCTGCACGCGCCGCCGTGTGATTTCCTGCGCTTTGAAAAAAATCTCATGAGCCTGTAAACAAGCGGACTTTTCCCCTGCACCTCATTTCGGATGTATTTGGGACGCCACCGGAGCGCGTGCACTGCATTTCTCCGGTGATGATGATTATTTTTGCGTATTTCCTGCCATGGAAGCGAGAGCGCGCGTGCACGGCGTAGCGGCTGTAACGGCGGTGAGCGTGCAGTGTGAGGAGGAGAGACGTTTCTGCGACATCACGCCGCACGTGTGAAGATTTTAATCCTGAACTGACCCTGTAACCTCGTGCATTAACTACGCGCTCGTGCACTGCGCGATTATTAATTTTGAGCTCCTCAGCAGCGTTACAGCAGAGACTGTGTGTGTGTTTCTCCCTGATCCTGACCCCCCCTCTCCCCCTGTGCGGACATGAACCCGGTAAACGCGACGGCTCTGTACGTGTCCGCGTGCCGCTCGGTGCTGCGCTGCGACCCCCGGGACCCGCAGGCTCTCTCCGAGCTCTACAAACTGCTGCCGTTCTTCAGACAGTCTCTGTCCTGCCTGGTGTGCGGTACGTTTACTTCCGGTCTGAACTCTGGTTTTAATTTAGGACCTTTTATTATTATTTCACACACTGCTCCTCGTGCTGGACACACCCCCATCACTACACTGCATCCGCCCTGCCTACACATCACTGCACACCTGTCTGTCTGTCTCCGTGTGTCTGTCGGTGTCTCTGTGTGTTTGTCTGTTTGTGTGTGTCTGTATCTGCCTCTGTCTGTGTGTCTGCATATCTGTCTGTGTGTGTGTATGTATCTCTGTGTGTGTGTGTATCTGTCTGTGTATGTGTCTGTCTGTGTGTGTATCTGTCTGTCTCTCCTCTCAGCTGTATTACTCACATTAACCCCACAGTGTTCAGATGTTGTTGTTGCTTCTCATTTGCTTTTATTGTGATTATTATTCTGACCTGTGTTACACTGAGTGATAGCGCCACCTATTGGCGTATGTGTTATGTAGAGATGTAGCTCCATCCTCTTTAAAATTGACCTGCTGTTTGTTTCTCCTGCAGGGAATTTGCTCCAGGATCCAATCGCTCCGACCAACTCCTCGTGCCAGCACTACGTCTGCAAAGCGTGCAAAGGTAAGAAGATGATGATGAAGCCGTCGTGCAGCTGGTGTAAAGACTACGAGCAGTTCGAGGAGAACAAGCAGCTGTGTATTCTGGTGAACTGCTACAGGAAGTTGTGCGAGTACATCGCAGGTTCACCTCTTGCTAAGCACATTTCCAGCGAAGTGGGCGGAGCCCCGGACATCCTGGCTCTGCTGACCGAGGGTCTCTCGTCGGACAAGGCGGGAGACGAGGGTTTCTCGCCGAACCCATCGCAGCACTCTCCTGCTCCCTCGAGTTCGGACACGCCTCCTGAAGAGCACCAGTCCCTGTGCTGCTCTGAGATCAAGCAGCAGCCGCCAAGCCCGCTGGGAGTAAACGGCCTACGGGACTGTAACGGGTTGAGCAACTTGGACGAGCTGCCGGCCGGCCTGCCCTCACCTCACAGCAGCGTGGAAGTGGAGGTGGGCAGCGAGGCGGTGAAGCAGGAGAACTTCAGCAGCGAGATTCCAGTGTGCGAGGCCGTAGCGGCGGCCGGAGAGGAGCTCTGTGCCTCCAGCATGGACATGTGTGCATTTGACGAGGATATAAAACACGCAGGCGGAACTCTTTTACTGAGCGTGGAGGAGGTGCTTAGGACTCTGGAGCCTGATCCGGTTCCTCAGGTAGAATGTTCTGCTATTCTCCAGCCGAGCCTCGGAGCTTCAGGGAATATAAACGGACCCTTCGGATGTTCTGCTGCCTCGGCCGACGCTTCCCGACCGCTTCCCTCGCTTCCCCTAGACTCTGCAGGGGTGTTAGCTCCACAGTATCCTCATCACAACCCTCAGACGTCCTCCGGAATTTCCTGTTCTGCCATAACTCCCAGAGTTCCACGCTCGAATCGCAAACGCTCGCGTTCTGAAAGCGACAGTGAGAAGATCCAGCCCCTGCCCATCTCCACCATCATCAGAGGGCCGGCTCTCTGCGCCTCGGCGCCCGTTGCTATAAAGTGCGAACCTAAAACTCTGACGCTCACCTCGCCCAACATGGCTGCTGTCCCGAACGGTGGAGGACTTCCCAAAGTGGGCAAAGCTCTGATCGTGCCCAACAAACCCATCAAAAAGAGCATTGAGCAGCACGGACCTAAAAAGGCGTACGCGAAGTCCAAACAGAGCGCCCCGAAAACGAAAGACAAGACGAAAGAGCGGCTGGTGAGTAATCCTCTGGCGCCGGGGAGTCCGACGAAGGTGGTGTACAAAAAACCGCAGGAGAAGAAAGGCTGTAAATGTGGCAGGGCCACCCAAAACCCAAGTGTTCTTACATGTCGGGGTCAGCGCTGCCCCTGCTACTCCAACCGCAAGGCCTGTCTGGACTGCATATGCCGTGGCTGCCAGAACTCCTACATGGCCAACGGCGAGAAGAAACTGGAAGCGTTTGCGGTGCCAGAGAAAGCCCTGGAGCAGACGAGGCTCACGCTGGGCATCAACCTCACCAGCATCGCCATGAAGAACGCCGGCGGCAGTGGGACTCCCGGCGCGCTGAACGTCACCTCGGCGGCAGGTTCGCCCATGGCCTCGTTCCTGGCAGCCGGGCCTCACGAGGACGAGGCGTTGGACATGAGGTTTGACTGTTGAGTCGTGCACAATGCTCTTATCATCGTGTGAACCCTTATTCCTTATTCCAGCCCGGCTCGCTTGCGCCCCGGAGACGAGCCAGTGGAGTCGTCAATAAGGCAGCTACTGTGATTCTGTTCCAGTTCATGTTATTGAATTAGTCATTGCTGAAGCCTGTGCCTATAAATCACTTGTAACACCTTTCTTTTTTTATTATTTTATTATTGTCTTACACACTAGTGACTTGAGAGTCATGTTACTGTAAGTTGATGGAATTCTGTTTTTGTTTTTTCCCCCCATTTCAGTACAAGTGATCTATACGGCATTAACTTTAGCAAAGAGATGCCTGACCTCGTTGTTGAGGGTCATGTTATGTGGATTTGTGGATGATTTTCAGTTTGTAGGCTAGAAGACGAGACCTGTTGGATGAAATGGTACCTGCTACGTCAGTAGAGACTGGTTGTATTTATAAGCTTTTTTGTACACCGACTTATGAACCCCGATTTAAAAAGTACATTTTATGATATTTTTTAAGTTACATTAACAACATTTGCAGTATTTATTGGGCATCACTTAACATAGATTACAGGCCATCTAGGGCTTCATCGGGATTTCTACAGATGCAATTCACTGAGATGCAGTATGTTCGGTTTCTGTCTAAATTATGTTGCGGTCCTGTTTGTGCTAGTTTATGCTGTCTAAAACTGTTTTTTTTTTTTTTTTTTTTTTTTTTTTTCCTTTGGGCATTTAAATACCTGTAATATAAATGTAACATATTTCCACAAAAAAAAAACTGACTCGTGTCTTTTTTTCTTTAACCAAATGAATGAAAAACTATTATTATTTTTTTATTATTGCTCTGGAGCTTTTTTATTTACTGATGGATTTGATGCTGTTCCATTTTATGACCACAAGTGGGCAGTAGAGGGACGGCAGCGAGGCAGTACCAGTCATGATTTCAGAATTAAGGTGAGATGTGACACGTCAACATTTATTATATCCAGCTGAAGAACATCACAGGACTTTAAACTGACTGAAAGATTTGTTCAGCCTAAAGTTTCTTAATAACTTTCACATTTTTATTCCTGTATACACATTACAAACTTGTGTGTGTGTCTTGCATTGCATTCAAGTTTTTGTCTACAAATATTAAACTGATCCTCTCTACAGAACGAACACTCCTGCCTTACACACATGTGGAACATCTGGTTTGTGGCTGTAGGCATGTGAGAGAGCGATAATGACCCTGATCATTACCTCATGACCTCGGTTCCTTTTTCTCTTACAGTGTGTACGAGTGGCGTGAGAGACTGAGCATGCTCCAATGTCTCGGATAGACACGGCCCTGAAGGCAAGTGACTCACAGGGAAAAGTCCCTGTGCAAGAAGTGCACACAGGTTTATCTGATATTTTAAAATGAACTGTTTTGAGTTCAAACTCAAACAATACGGCCTCACTGCTCCTCAGATCCAACAGCTTTCCTTCTTGCGCAACTAAATGATAACGTGAGTGAAGTTGTGCAACTTAAACATGTTTAAAAACAACAACTGATTTCCTTTCGAGTTCAGGATTATAATTTGAATCATTCCATTTAGACAGTTCACAAAACCCAGAAAACCCAAACTCCAGAGTTCACACCAGACTTTATTCAGTGTAAATTGAGTAAAAATTTGTTTTCATGTAGTAAAAATAAACAGCTGATTTCTCAGTGTGATTTGGAGAAAAATCACTCGGCTCTTTCACACTAACTCTAACCCGCTCATTTTCATCATTTTCTTTGGATTTATCCATAAATAAACAAATAAACAAACACACATCGACGCAGTGATGATGCTGAAGGCTCGTAAAGAAGTCTGGATTTTATATATTTCTGTAAAGTTGCTTTGTGACGCTGTCCAGAGTTAAAAGTGCTACACAAATAAAATTGAATGTAAGTTGTTTTTATAGAAAAGTGTCAGAATGTAAAGAAGAAATCGGAGCTGATTTTATATAGCAGTTTCCTCACACTCGCCGGATCCATCGTTGAGGTCACTGAGGTCCAAACCTTGATTTTTGTTTCCGAAGTGTATATTAAAAGTCATAAAATAATTACCTATTAATAACTCTTTGGTGCTGCAAAGATTGCACAATGCAAAGGTAACCGACCTTCTCAGGTGACTGCTTGCTTGAGTTGACCAATGAAATAAGTTGGGGGCGGGGCTTGTGTTCCACTGTGCTGGACTATGATAATAAACCGGGCAGGACAGGCACTTGAATCCGCCGAAGTGTTCTGAGGTTACTAGAGAATTTTACCAGTCGTCTACTTGTAGTTCATCCCGACCCGGTCAGACATCACCTGGCACACGCTTTATTAAACAGTGTCCATGCTTTTCTTTCATATCAGTCTGTGTACGGTTGAGATGCATGTTAAAATGATGAGGTACCAACATGTATTTTTATTTTCATTACACGGTTATCCTAGCAGAGCCGGGAACATTTGCAAATAAATATCAATTTACCCCGTGTTTACTTTCTATACTGACACAGACGAACATGAAAAGACTGCATCAGATTTGGGAAGGGAAGCAACAGGAGACAGGATGAGACAGAGAGAAAGAAAAAGAGAAGATGATGGAGAGGAGAGAGGAAGAGCGGGGACTACTCACTGCGCCCAGAATATGATCAGCATTATACACAAACTGACCTGATCTCAGTCAAACAATATAGGCCTAATTACCACAGAGACAGATATGTTCTTTTCCTTTACAGTGAAGCCTATAGGTTCAATTTAATTTCATAAGTATAGTGTCATAATACAGTATAGTACAATTGTATAGATATCATTTTGTATAAAATACATTTTTCTTATGTTTCTGTACTGCTTGAGACACATTTTTATTATTCAAATCTAAAATTATGCAAACTCAAACACAAAGATTAAATAAAGGTGTTTTTAATTTTACTCAAATATTTTTTACGACACGTCGGCAGGAGGCACAAAGAAAGAGACAGGAAGTGAATACAAATGGAGAGAGAGAAGAAAGAGTAGAAGAGGATGGAGAGAGAAATGAACAGAAAGAATGTTATGCTGAAAGCAGAGAGATAAGAAGAGAGGAGAAACAGGGAGGAGGTTAAAGAGAGCAGAGAGATAAAAAAAGAGGCTGAGAGAAGAAGAAGAGCGCAGGAGAGACCACACAAGCAGAGCGATGCTGGAGACCAGGCTGAGGTGAGACACATTTCTACACGACTGTCACACGGTTTTAAAGCTATTATTATCCAACGTCTTAACATGCACATACGTCGATCAGTCGATATTTTTTGCCCCAAACCCCGCTCGCAAACTTACTTTTTGGACCTCAGTATTTTTGAAACCTGCGTACGGCCATGTCCTCACGTCTTTGTGGTGTTTCTGAATTCATTCAATGCTGAAGTTTTACAAACAGGAAATAACATCACAAATCTACAACACGTCACAATGTCACGCTGTCTGATGACGTCATTGCAAAAACAGAAGCTCTGTGTCATGATTTAAAGCTCTGTGTCATGATTTAAAAGTTTGTCTCATTCGTTAAAGTTGCGATATAAAGATGTACACAGCGCCGGGACTTCGCTCTCCGTCTGCCTGCAGGATTGAAAACATTTTGCAGGTCAGAACATCAGGTTTCACTGCGACCCGTCGGTTTTTATCCCAAACGACTTGCTGAGCGTTTTATTTATTCTGTTCCTGCTTCCCGAGCAGACGCAATTCCGAGTCATCTCCGAGTCCTGGTGGGTTTCTGATTCCTGATTCCAGCGTTTGTTTGTTTGTTTTTTGCAGCAAATCAGTTGAGTGAAATTCACCCACATTTCAGAGATCATCAGTGCGAAGTAAGGTGAACTCGCTCAGCACACGTATAGACGATTTGATCTCTGGCAGCGTTCCAAAGAGAGCTCGGTAAAAACAAGCCGAGTCCTGTCACTCACCTGATACACAGGAGCCATTAAGCATGAAAGAACCTCCTGGTCCTGTAGCCTGTTGGACCTAGCTGACCAAGAAAGCACCAAAGAAGCTCGACTTCTCATCCATTTCAATGGTGCTTACGTTACTGACGGTTACGAACAGCCTGTCTCCGCCTCCGAGCTGGAAAAGCCCCGCCTGGTAGATGGAGTACAGTCCGAACTCGGCGTCCCGGGACCAGCAGGTCGTCCTGGCGTTCTTCATCAGGAGGATGGGCACCGGATAAGAACCCACTTTCTTATACACGTACTGCAGCATCGGCTTTCCCCTGGCCGCGCCCTCGTCTTCCTCCCGTCCCTCTTCTTCTTCTTCTTCCTCTTCCTCTATGAGCGTGTGCTTGAAATACGTCTGAGAATAAACGTAGTAGAGTCCGGCCTGTGGCACCACCAGCTCTCCGTCGCTCAGTTCCACGTTCTGGAGGAAAGCCAAGCCTTTCTCGGATTCCCACGACTGGATTTTTTGGCCGTACACCTTCCTGTTGGAGGCACCTACGGCGGCAGGGCCAGAGAGAGAGGGATTATGGGGTTGGCTTGGCTAGAAAAGCACCATTGTTTCAAAGTTTGGCAGCACAGACGAAAGAGATGCACATTTCAAAAACCAGTCTCAAGTTGCACACCAGCCTTTTTTTCATTTTAGTCATCTACAGCAACAAAATTCAAACTGTGCATTTTCTCAAGAGCATAGTTCATAGAGCTGTCAATACTTCATCTACACAAAAAGAAAATATTTCAACTATCTCCACAGAGGCGACTTACAGACACACAAGCGAGTGCTGTTTACAGAATTCTGCGCTAGCCAGCGTCTTCCTGGACCGATGGTGTGCAATAAAAGTTCGTATTTGTGTGGACTTTGCTTCCAGTCAGTACGACAGTCTACAAAACCGTTCACCAGCTGAAAACCGTACTTGGACGATGATCATGTGATGGAACATTGAACCATTTTATTGTTGTATTTAATTAGGTTTTAATTGTGTCCAAGCAGACACACAATCATTTTATTAGCAAAATAATGACGTTTTGCCTGAAATATGACATCAGTCTGAGTCTAACACTGCACAAGAGCTGTGTGAGATATTTGTTTAAGGCGTACCTCCAACGTCCTTGTCCGAGTCCGGTGTGTAACTGCCTGTAACATGAGCAGCGATCTTGGGCCGTGGGACAGCGTCCTGGTCCTGCATCACTAACGAGGGAAGAACTCGAGACACTTCATCTGGAAAAGGGGGACAGTTTTCACTTTAGTGTTCATGTCTCTTAATGAATTGAGTGTGTTATATCAACATACCACATTGAATCCACTTCAGAACTGAACACTGAACTGTGACCTCGAGACTAAAGTCTCACAGCGTTATCACACATCCAACACGAGAAAGGAATCCTTTATCTCCTACCTTTAACTGCGGAGGAGATTTCTTCCTGGTAGCGATTAGACATCGACTGTGGAGACACGACACTTTAAATTTAACATGAAATTCATTCAGACGTCGTCTGAGTTTTAAACTCCACAGACTGAATTCTGGCTCGGGTCTGATTCGTGGGTTTAATTCCTTTAGTTATTCAAAAACAAAACATTATATTAGATGTAAAAGAGTTCATTGTTGTTTCTGCCCTGGTGGAGGTGGAGGTTTTTACCTTCTCAATGAGGAAGTGGAGTTGTTGTGTGACCTGCCAGCAGGGATCGTCTTTTCCCTCCGAGCTGCTCGGGTCAGAACCTTTCAGTGCTCGCAGGTTCGAGCGCATCAGACACGACACACTGCTTTTGGAAAACGTCTCCTTCATCTGTTCATAAACAAAATGTTATTTCAGTGTGTGTGTGTGTGTGTGTGTGTGTCAATGTCATATAGACACGTTGGCAAATAAAAATAGTCCAGACTGAACGGGTACCGGACAAGGTGCATTAACCTGTAAAGCCCAAACGTGGTGTTGGCTTCGTTCCATTACAGTGTGTGAGCTTCTGTAAGAGCTCTGAGTGTTCAGTACTGTTCAGTGTTCAGTAGGAGGGAGATTAGACACTGGCCTACTTTATAATTAAAGCATTTCTGTGTAATTCCCTCAGATCAGGAGAACACTAAACCTCCACACTGCGTCTCCAGAGTCTCTCTGTCTACACTTTACAGTTTAAATGATTATTCTTAAGCTTTTCTTCTCTGTGAGAAATAAAAACAAATGATTGTGCATTAATTCTGCCCTCAGACTTCTGCACTCAGACTTCTGCACTTCACTGCGCAACAAAATCTTTCACACAGCTCCTGACCCAAACATGCTTTTAACGCAAATCTGTAAAACTTTTGTATTTTTACACGCACACGCATTTTTGCGCCGTGTGTGTGTGCGCGCGCGCCCGTTTGTGTGTGTGTGTGTGTGTGTGTGTGTGTTTCTACAGAAACTTGCTGGAGCGATTCCAGAACAGAATTAAACAGATTTACGTTTGCATTTTCACAAAAATAAAAATTTCACCAGAAGTTTCAACTGCGTGAAAGTTTCCCCCGTGCGCGCAGGACAGAGTTTAACTCAGACCAAGCCGGAGTGAAGTCTCTCTGTGTCTGTCTCTCTCTCTCTCTCTCTCCCTCCCCCTCTGTCTCTCTCTCTCTCTGCGCAGAACCCGGAGGTGTGCAGGTCGAATCCCGGCACTTACCGTGCTCAGAACATTGCTGAAGTAGATGAAGGTGACGGCCACGGCGATGGTCTGCAGCAGGATGGCGGCGAGCAGCAGGAGACCAATATACTGCATTGTGCGCGAGCTCGACATGATGACCAACAGCGCGAGACAAAAGCTCCAGCTTCGGTTCCTGATCTGTACATATGAAAAGAAAAAAACACCACAGCGAAGAGGAGGAGGAGCAGGAACATGCAAACACACACACACACACACACACCCAGAGAGAGAGAGTGTACTGGTTCTTTCGGTTACTGTGTTTGTGAAATCAGACTTTCTATAAAAGCGAAATTAAAACTTTAGACTCAGGATCATCCAGACATAAAAACTTCATGTTTTATTCAGATTTATTTATTTATTTATTATTTAAATTATTTTCTTCTCAAATCCAAATCTGGAGGAAATTCTGCAGGTTTTAGACAAACATTAACTTCACTTCACTCAGGAACAGTTCTATTTTTTTTTTTTTTTTTTTTTTTAAACGCTCGAAGTAGAACATTTTGGGATCCATTCTTCAAGGATCAGATAAAGGTTCTTTACAGATTCTTAGCTTCCAAAAGTGTTTCTGCTTGGAACTTTCTGATACTGAATCATCTGTTTTAAAGTTCCACACAGAACCATTTACAGTTCTCAGAGCAACGGCTGAAGAACCATTTAGTTCTGTGTAGAACCTTTAGGAAGTTGTTCAGAAGTTGTGTGATTGATTGTATTTTGTAAGAATTCCCTGCGATGTTCTGGCCTCCACTCCAGGGTGAATTTCCTCCTCACGCTCAGTATTCCTGGGACATACTCCGAATCCACCAGCGCCCGCACCAGGATAGAGCTTACAGAAGAATGGACAAATGGAATAATTCCTGATGAAGAGCAGAACATAATCTCAGAACCTGTCTGGAACTAGTATGCTCTTCTGCACTAGTTTGAAGGTCTTAAGGAACATAAAAGGTTCCTCACGGGTTCCTTGGACAGTCTTAATGACATACAGTTCAGTTAATCGCAGTAAGCCGTATCATTCTGTAAATGAAGTGAAACTAAACAGGAAACAGAGTTTCAAGAATGAGGAATAAGAATCTGAACCTACCAATTGGTTCTCTGAGTTTAAAAGGTTAGGTGGTAGGGCTCTACAGGTCAAAGAATGTTTATGTATAG
This sequence comes from Ictalurus furcatus, assembly GCF_023375685.1. NCBI lineage: Eukaryota > Metazoa > Chordata > Actinopteri > Siluriformes > Ictaluridae > Ictalurus > Ictalurus furcatus. The sequence goes on along the minus strand of NC_071277.1, from coordinate 10,021,671 downwards.
ATTGTATAGATTTTAGTGATCACTAGACTTATGCAGTGTTCCTTCAAGTCCAGTCCTCATGAAGACCCCAAATCACATTTCATGTTTCTCTCTAAAGTATTAGAACACAGAGAACCAGTTCTAGAACATGCAAAATACTGCCCTCTCAGAGTTTAACAGTTCCTCAAGGGTTCCTTTAGTGCCTGTGCTGTAGGTTCTGAACTGTGTTCTTTTTTTCAGTCGTGCATTTTCAAACATGAATCTGAAAATATGTTTTAAATGAAAACGAGATTTTTCCTGCAGTTTATCCGACATGGTTTGTGTTTTATTTGAGCGGAACAGTCAGGATGAATTTATCCGGAGTGTGTGTAGAACTCAATTCTCACATGTGTTTGTGATTTCTCCAGACTGTTGGGGAGTTGTGTTTGTACGGTTCCTCACTGGGGCATCTGCAGGGATGTGGAGCTCTTAGGAGAGATTTATTGAGCTATGCAATTCTCCTGCAGCAGCTTTACATGACAGGTTCTATTGAACCCCCTTAAATACTGAGACCGTCCACTTCTGAGTTTATATAGAGTTTATATAGTTTACATAGAGTTTATATAGTTTATATAGAGTTTATATAGTTTATAGAGTTTATATAGAGTTTATATAGATTTTTTTTGTTTATATAGAGTTTATATCGTTTATGTAGAGTTTATAAAGAGTTTATATAGAGTTTATATAGTTTATATAGAGTTTATATAGTTTATGTAGAGTTTATATAGAGTTTATAAAGAGATTATATAGAGTTTATATAGAGTTTATATAGAGATTATATAGATTTTTTTGTTTATATAGAGTTTATATCGTTTATGTAGAGTTTATAAAGAGTTTATATAGAGTTTATATAGAGTTTATTAAGAGTTTATAAAGAGTTTATATAGAGTTTATATAGAGTTTATATAGAGTTGATGTAGAGTTTATATAGAGTTTATAAAGAGTTTATAAAGAGTTTATATAGAGTTTATAAAGAGTTTATATAGAGTTGATGTAGAGTTTATAAAGAGTTTATATAGAGTTGATGTAGAGTTTATAAAGAGTTTATATAGAGTTTATAAAGAGTTTATATAGAGTTGATGTAGAGTTTATAAAGAGTTTATATAGAGTTGATGTAGAGTTTATAAAGAGTTTATAAAGAGATTATGTAGAGTTGATGTAGCGCTTATAGAGTGTGATATATATAAAGCACATGGTTCTGAATCAGACACACAGAGAGCTGCTGGATTTCTAGTTATAGTGTCCACATCTGGGAGCAAAAGTTTTCACACCCTCACATCTAAATGATTAAACCAAGACATTGTGAGTGAGTTGCAGTTTGACAGATTTGGAATCTGTTAAAGGATTAAAATATTATTTCTGAATATGACCTATAAATATATGATATATAAATATATGATATATAAATATGGACATTTTTATTTGTTTTATGGACTTGTTTATTCTTCTTCTCTGATTGTGTTTGTGTTCAGTGTTTTATTCCTTTTCTGAGTGATGTCACTAATCTCTCTCTCTGTTAACACTTTTTCTCTCCGTTCTGGTCTCAGCTCTTTTCCTCTCACTGACTCTTAACTACAATCTGTTTCAACTTTTTATTACAAAGCACTGACACTGGAGACTCCTTCCATAAATGTTAAATAAATGTCTCCTCAC